>NC_090179.1:43461308-43553808 GCF_024679245.1 Pseudorasbora parva
TAAAAAAAGAGCCTTGAAGTTCTGGATCCACCTACACTCAAGCTCTAAAGATGATCTTCAGTTTAAAGCCCTACAAACCCAGAAAAGTAATCTCTGTGTAATGGTGTCAGAACTGATGAACAAAGCATATACCACTGCTCCTGTAAAATCTGCAGAAATCAAAGAAATAATGAAAAACGAGAGAGAGGCGTATATGCAGCACTGGAAACATCAAACCAAAGAGCAAAGCCGTCTCCAATGTGTCTGTGTGTCTGTGAGTGAGTGAGTGAGTGTGTGTGTGTGTGTGTGTGTGTGTGTGTGTGAGTGAGTGAGTGAGTGAGTGAGTGAGTGAGTGAGTGAGTGAGTGAGTGAGTGAGTGAGTGAGTGAGTGAGTGCCTGTGTGTCTGTGAGTGAGTGAGTGTGTGTGTGTGTGTGTGTGTGTGTGTGTGTGTGTGTGTGTGTGCGTGCGTGCGAGCGAGCGTGCGTGCGTGCGTGCTTTGATAGTGTATTTGTGCGTGTGTACCTTGAGCTCCAGGGCTTTGTCTATGATGTTGTCGGCCACTCGCAGCAGGTCTCTGAACTGCAGTCTCTCTAGTGTGGTTCCTCTGGGCAGAGAGATGAGCCGGAACAGATCCAGCCAGTGTTCCTGAGAGAGGTGCTCCCCGCGCACATACTTTAACACTGGAACTACGGCCTAAAACACACACACACACAGACACACACACACCGCTGTAAAGCTTCATCCTTAACACACCTGTTTTTGCCCATCTACAAGTATACACATTTAATAAAGAAATCATAATTCAAATAATTTTTAGAAGCCCTATTGGAACAGTAATTGTTTTCCTTTTCAGGATATATTGCACTTATAAATCTTTTTAACAACACATGCTGCTCTTAATTTAATGCATTTCTGAAGTGTCAATAGTGCTATATATTAACATACCGCAATATACACATTTTATACCGATGTATTAAAATAATAAATTAGCTATTAAAAGAAGAATTGGAAAAATCTGACTATTATAAAACAGCTGCGCTTCCTTCCCACTACTGAAAATGCAAGCCTAACAAAATTAGTAAAATCACTAATTTTAGCTGTAACACACACCCATCCTGCATGTACAACAGAATTTCCACAGAAAACAACCAGAATAATCCACCCATGTGACCTTAAATCTGTCCACTTCCTTCTGCAGCTTGACAGACATGCTGGTCTGCTCCTCCAGCTTCCTCAGACGGTCGTGCCACGCGAATAAAAACTCCTCGAACACGTGAGTCTTGCTCCTGCAGGGAAAACACACACAGATAAAGCCTGACGTGTTGCTCAATGCTGGATGTGTGTGTTTCAGACACAAAGGCCGCATTTACACTGCAGGACTTGATGCACAATTTCGATTTGGTGACCATATTTTTTTGACGACCCGCTTACATCATCTTTTAAAAGCGACCCGTATCCGATATTTGCATTTACACTATACACTGAAGAAGCAGCCCAAGACGTTCTTAACCGGAAAAGGAAGTAAAAAAGATGCAATGCACGCAGACAAAATGATTATACAATGTTTTGCTGTCTGCACTTTTCCAAACCTTTAAAAGGTCAGCAAAACATTTCTCTCGTAAGGCGGACAAAAAGAGGCCAGGTTTTCACAACAAAACCCACCCAATTGCAACTCAAAACTGTGTTAAAGTAGCCCAATTTCGCAGAAAAACCACAGACTTGGCAACAACAATGGCCCTTGATCACAGTTTGTGTCCACCTAAGTTGACTTCATTCGCCTCCGTACCTTTTTCAATGACGTTCGACTCGCATTTACTGGGGAATATCCGATTTGACCGCTTACATGGCAGACGCAAATGCACATATCCGATTCAAATCGGATTTATTACCTCATATGAGTGAGGCCTGAATCTGATCTGAGGATATCGGAATCGATGCGTTTTTTTCCTGCTTACACGTTCACGTCATACCCGATCTGTGCCACATGAGAGAAAAAAATCGGAATTGAGTTACGTGAACCATGCAGTGTAAATGCAGCCAAAGACTCGCTGTGGGAGTTTCTGACGAGTTTCTATGATCGTGACCTGAAGGAAATCCAGTCCTGCTCAGCGTTTTCATCCAGTCTCCGCTGAAACTCCTCGTAAAGTTCCCACATCTCCGAACACTCCTGCAGATCCCTCAGCGTGTCGGAAGCCAGAGACGCGTCAGGAGGACTCAAATTAAAGTGTTCGCAGTCCTCCCTACGACACACAAAACACACACATTTACGTGTACACTGCAAAAAACGCTCTTCTTACGATAACACTTTAGTATGGGGAACACATATTCACTATTAACTACTTTTGCCAACATTAACTCCTAATTTACTGCTTATTAATAGTTAGTAAGGTAGTTTTTGTAGCATTTAAGTTTAGGTATTGGGTAGGATTAAGGGATGTAGAATAAGGTCATGCAGAATAAGGCATTAATATGTGCTTTATGAGTACTAATAAACAGACAATATCCTAGTAATATGCATGATAATAAGCAACTAGTTAATAGTTAATAACTGAACCTTAAAATAAAGTGTTACCCTTCTTACTTAGTAATTTTGTCGTTTCTAGTCTAAATATCTAACAATATTTAAATCAAAATGCATTTAGTAGATAAGTAAAACGACATAAGATATTTGTTCTTGTCTTATTGAAAATAAAATCTAAATGAAGTGAGTTTGTGCTTAAAACAGGCAAAATGATCTGCCAATGGGGTGAAAAAAATAATCTTGTTTCTTGTTTCCGTCCCAAACAGAAATAAGATTATTTTTCTCTCTCGCCCCATTGGCAGATCATTTTGCCTGTTCTAAGCAAAAACTCACTTCATTTTGATATTTGTCCCCAGAAAACAAGAACAAATATCTTATGTCATTTTACTGATCTAGTAAATACATGTTGATTTAAGAATATTTAGATATTTGGACTGGAAACAAGAAAGAAATACTAAATAAGAAGAGCATTTTTTGCAGTGTATCCGCTTGCGAGCGCAGAAGCGAAGTCACGCACGTGAGTTTTTTGCGTGTGTTCTCCAGCTCGTCGAACTCGGCCCGTCTGTCCCGGATATTCTGAACGCAGCGCTGCAGAGCCTCGTGGTCACCTGACTCGATGATGTCATGGCCGGGTTTGAGCTGGTCCCAGCGAGCTCTGAACTTCTGCAGGTCCTGCAGGTAAACCTGCACCCGTGACTCCACGTTCCCTTTCATCACCTGCACCTGAGAAAAAGTGTGTGTTTACAGCCTCACAAAAACACAACGGAGATCATTCTGACTCAAAGGCCGAGGTGTCATTTTAAAGGTCCCGTTCTTCGCGTGTTTTCGAAGCTTTGATTATGTTTACAGTGTGCAATATAACATGAGTTCATGTTTCGTGTGTAAAAAAACAGTATTTTTCACACAGTTGACTTATCTGTAGAGCGCTGTTTCCTCTGTCCTAAAAACAGCCTGATGATTTCCTTGTTCTATGAAGTCCCTCCTTCAGAAACACGTAACGAGTTCTGATTGGGCCAGCGCTTCCCGTGTTGTGATTGGACAGCAGCTTAGCGCACTTTGCCCGGAAAGGTCCCGCCTCTTACCATAACGGGGCGATGCATGCGCTGAATGCGCGCTCAACGAGACCACGCCCCCTATTTTGCGTGTTCTTGTGGGCGGAGCTTTAGTCAACAAACGGTTCTAGTGACGTCATCACAGCAGGAAGTGCAGCGGTGTCGTCCAAACCGGCCGATCGCTGTAGGCTTTAAAAGGGAACTTCTGTTTAATAAAATATCTCGCTTGGCATTGAACTTTGAGCTTTATAATTTTACAGGTTTTATTTATGCTCTAACAGCAACATTACACACTAACTAAAGTTTGAAAGATGGAATCGCGAAGAACGGGACCTTTAAAAAAAAAAAAAAAAACTTTACATGTTTTTATTTTTCATTTTAATTTAAGTTTTAGTAATTTTAAGTTTTTATTTTTATTTTTAATATGTATATTTATTTTTTATTAATGTATATTAATGTTTTTGTTGTAGTCACTTCAACTAAATGTAATATTTTATTTACACACACACACACACAACACACATATATATATATATATATATAAAGACTTCTGACTATTTAAATATTTTCATTCATTTTTATTATAATATTTTCTGTTTTTATTTTAGTTACATTTCTGTTAACTTTTTGTTCAAAGTTTAGGTTTAATTGGCTTTTATTTATTTATTACATTTATTTTTTATCTAGGTTTTTAATTTTTAATTTTAATTATCTTGTTTTAGTAATTTGATTATCTTAACTTTAAAATTCTGAAAATGTAATTTTGCCTTGGCAACTAGCTGAAATTAAATAAGTAAAAGTAAACAAAAATGTGTGTGTTTGTACTTGTTCTTTAATCATGAGCTGATGACTCTCCATCATGAGCTCAAACTTGTCCCATTTGGCTCTCAGGGAGCTGATGGTGTCTAGACCTCCACCCGCCACGGAGCGCAACAGCCTGTTCTTCTCCTCCGCCTGCTGGAACTGAGGCAGTACCTGCACACAACATCCAAACAACATCAGCACAACATTGGCTAGAATAAGCCGCAACATGGCTCATATTCAAGCTACATTTCCTACCCAACAATGAATTGAATGAAGGTGTTGAAAGAGATCTACCTCAGGTTTCTGGGTCTGTAATTGGCTGTGTTTGGTATTGGCGTCTCCAATCTCATCAATGCTCTCGGGACGCAAGGACAATGTCTCCATTGCACCGCTCACAAATGACTCAATAGCCTGAATGTGACCTGTGTACACACAGAACAGTTGTTTTAAATAGGTAAACACACACACACACACACACACACACACACACACACAGCCAGCAGAGGTCAGTGTTGCACCATCTGATCTCCTACACACCAGTGGAAAGATCTGTGTTATAGTACGTGCTTGCCAAGGTAACATTTTTAAGCTCTACATCTAATACTTTATTTCACAACACTATATTTTTAACAACACTGGTTTGAAGGATGCATGCCTTGTCTTTAAGACAATCTGAGCACAGTGTAGGGGTGGCACGGTCCACAAAACCCACCGTTCGGTTCATATCATGGTTTTAGGGTCACGATTTTCGGTTCTGTACTGTTATTTTTCTTTTTTCTTTTAATTGTTAACACTCCAGAAATTTACTTCAGCATATGATATATAGTTTAATTATCCACAGGATAAAGTATTAAAAAAAGTTATATCATGTAGAAGTTGTTTCCTAACTGGCTGTCTCCTGCTTACGCTGTCTGACACATTGACGTGACATTTCTAATGTAATCATGTCAATTTGGATCAGAAAGCACTGGGGATTTAATTCAGCGTGAGCAGCTTTTTGCCCAAGCTTCAAAGGCCTGTTTAAATTATTAAAACTAGAAGCTTATCTTAACTTTAATGTTACATTTATCAAGTGAACTATACTTATATACAACATGTTATATGCATGCATGTTTGGGACAGAGGGGAACACGGTGGCATTTGCAGCAGATATATTCTGTCCATCATATATCAAAGCAGGAGAACGACAGGTGTCGGAGGAGAAAAGGTGACAGAATGGACGATATTCGTCTGTATTTGCAATACACGAGCCGCGGATCAGCTGCGCGAGACGAACGCTGGCAGTGTGAATGCTCAACGGGCGTACACGGCTCCCACTCTCCATACACACTTCTTCTGCCCTGCTAACACACTGCTTGCGCATGCGGTGTAAAGCCGAAGTTATACGGCGCTGGCGCATCCTCCAACTCCGGTCAGCCTTCATCTTTCCCACCTGCCATTTCTACACGTCACATGACCTGCAGCACTCCACTTTAAAGGGTTCGTTCACCCAAAAATGAAATGTATGTCATTAACTCCTCACCCGTAAGACCTCCGTTCATCTTCACACACAGTTTAAGATATTTTATATTTAGTCCGAGAGCGTATGCAAGTGTATGCACACTATACTGTCCATGTCCAGAAAGGGAATAAAAACATCATCACAGTAGTCCATATGAGACATCAGTGGGTTAATTAGAGTCTCTTGAAGCATCGGAAATACATTTTGGTCCAATGTTACGTCCAAGGAGTATTGATTCATGATTCGGATTGTGTGTCAAACTGCTGAAATCACGGGACATTGGCGATCCGAATCTTGAATCAATACCCTGATTCATAACTGTTCAAATCTTTATTTGAGGAACCCGGAAGAGAAGACAATGTTGAATAAAGTCGTAGTTTTTGTTATTTTTGGACCCAAATGTATTTCCGATGCTTCAAGAGACTCTAATTAACCCACTGATGTCTCATATGGACTACTGTGATGATGTTTTTATTCCCTTTCTGGACATGGACAGTATAGTGTGCATACACTTGCATACGCTCTCGGACTAAATATAAAATATCTTAAACTGTGTGCGAAGATGAACGGAGGTTAGAGTTTAGATTCTCTGCCCGAGCCCGAACCCGAACCTGACCCGAACCGACCCGCGGGCCGGGTCGGGCTGAGATTTCCCTGCACTATCCTCCGGTCGGGTTGGGCCGGGCCCGTGATCAAGCGTTTTTTTTTTTTTTTAATCATTAGCCTACTTTACTAGTCTAATTGGGTGGGCAGAAAGCTATGCTATAATCAGAAATTATATATATTTAGCAAAGTAAGAACTAATACAACAACTAAGAAACATGTGTAGGCTACAAAGCTGCACAAGTCAGGATTAGTGTAAAAATGCGTGTTAAACTCACAGCTCGAGCAGTGATGGAGCGCAGCATTATAAACAGAAACGCTCTGAGTCAAGAGCTGCTCGTGAACACTGCACTTTGCTTAATTAAATATCTTCGAATCGTTTCGTTTAAAAGTGGTCATTTCAAGCTTTCTATACGCATATTTCTCATGTCTGTGAGGCAAGTATAGCCTGCTGAGTTTGGGTTTATTTATGAGACGCGCGCTCCAGTGCATGAGGAATGAAAGCGATCACTCCCACGACTTCACCTCATAATTTTATTCTGCTATTTGCTTTTTATTTATTAAATCCAGGCAATTGGTCTAAGAAACCTTTTTTAAAATTAAGATACAATTTAAACAAAACGAAAAAAATGATTTCAACAAAACAAAACTTAATATTAAACTAAATATAACCACCAAAATCATTTCTGACCCACTCGCATCTTTTCACTTATCATAATCAGATGAAACATGTAAAAATAATATTATAATATTTAAACATAAATATGAAGGAAAAAACACATTGTTTAATGGCAACAACAAAGTAAGCTACAGATAAATGTCTGAGCTGGATTTGAGCAAACATCAGTTTACCGGTGAGCGGATCAAGAGCGCGCGCCTGCGGATTATTGAGCGGAGTCAAGTCAGCTTTATTCATAGCCTATAGCGCTTTTACAATGATGATTGTTTCAAAGCAGCTTCAAAGTGTTAAACATGACAATATTGCAACAAAATGTTATTCGGCAGTACAGTCGCTGTGGAGAAAACTGAAAACTAAATGTAGTTTTATCATGAGCCTCACCAGTCCGTTTCGCTGCGCTTTGCTCATTACAGGCTCGTTCTCATCAAACGCCCACGTATTGAACAATGGTCGGGTTTAAATCGGGCTCGGGCTCATAATTACAATTAATGTGTCGGGCCGGGCCGGGCTCGGACACATCGTGCACGGGCTCGGGTAGGGTCGGGCTTGATTTTTTGAGCCCGATCTAACCTCTAACGGAGGTCTTACGGGTGTGGAGCGACATTAGGGGGAGGAGTTAATGACAGACATTTCCTTTTTGGGTGAACTAACCCTTTATCTGTCTTTTACTGTATGTCCACACCTATGGTCCACACACACCTCTTATTTTGCACGAAAAGGATTCCCACTGTCTGAGGTAACATACACACACGCTCCGAACCGAGACAAGCGAACCGAGCGTTTCGTTTTTTTTCATGTACCGTGCCACCCCTACCAAAGTGTGTGTTTTTTTATGTGAATATCTGTTCTCACCCTGGATGGATCTCCTTAGGGATGTCAGCAGAGCGTCAAACAACTTCTGGATGAGATCGTCCACGGCTACTCTGACAGGTTCACAGTTCACCGTGATGCAGTCAACCTTCTCTGTGCTACACACACACACACACACGCATACTATTAAATGCAGCACAACTTATCAAACACACAGAATATATACACTGAAGAGACAAAACATTATGACCAGTCACAGGTGAAGGAAAGATCGTCTCCTAACAAGGCCTGGGTAGATTAGATGGTAAGCAAACAATCCGTTCTCATAATCAGTGGGAATAAAGATCTGAGCGACTTTGTCAAGTGCCAAACTGTTATGGAAAGGCGACTGGGTCAGAGTATCTCTGGAGCGGTGTGTGTGTCGCTGCCGGTCAGCAGTCCAGAGAGTTTCCCCAACAGTGTCTGAGGACGGACAAACCACAAACCGGCGCCCAAGGCTCATTGATGCATGAGGCCAATGAAGGCTATCCTGTCTGCTCTGAGCCAACAGAGGGTCTACTGTGGCACAAGTCACACAGAGTTTTAATGATAGTTATGGGAGGAATGTGTCACAACACACAATCAGAGAGCCTATGATGACCCCTGTCCAACAATGGGCACGCAAGGGTCTGAACTGGACCTCTGAGCAGTGGAAGGTCACCTGGTCCGATGAGTCCAGTTTTCTCTTATATCTCATGGACGGATCATTTAGTGACGGCTTCAGGATCACCGGTGGAGGGAGTGTGACACACTGGGTAATGCTGTGTGGACGTGAATTTGACACGTGCCACCTACCTAAAGATTATTGAATAGCAGGTCCACCCCTTCATGACACTGGTGTTTCCTGATGGAAGTGGCTCTTTCAGCGGGATAATGCACCCTGACACGCTGCACACACTGTTTGAGGAACATGATGAAGAGTTCAAGGTGTTGCCCTGGCCTCCAAATTTCCCAGATCTCAATCCAATCGAGCATCTGTGGGATGTGCTGGACCAACAAGTTCAATCCACAGCGGCTTGACCTCTAAACCTACAGGACTTGAAGGATCTGCTGCTGACGTCTTAGTGCCAGAGACCACAACGGGTCAGCGCTGTTTTGGCAGCACGCAGAAGACCAACAGCATATCAGACATATCATAATGTTTTGGCTCATTGGTGTGCGATATCACACACACACACACACACACACACACACACACACACACACACACACAGGCAGATACCTGGGCAGCCGCTCGGCCTCCTTCCCTTTGGCTTTGAGAGCTTTGAAGTTTCTCTCCCAGTCCTGGACACTGTGAAGGTGTTTCTCCACCAGAACATCTACATCCACCTGCCCTAGAACCACCCAGTCCTGAACACACACACACAAGGCAAGGCAAGTTTATTTATATAGCACATTTCATACACAATGGCAATTCTAAGTGCTTAACATAAAAATGAATTAAAATAGGGATGCAAAATGCATAAGAAAAAGAATACAATGTAAAGAGAATTAAAAATAATAAAATGTTGATAAAAAAGGTAAACTAAAACTAAAACAAAGAATTTAAAAAATGATGCATAGATAAGGTGCGATCAGTCGGACATACAGTGCTCAGAGCTCATTCAGTAAATGCACAGCTGAACAGATGTGTTTTGAGTCTGGATTTGAATGTGGCGACTGTTGGAGCACATCTGATCTGTTCAGGAAGCTGGTTCCAACTGCGGCTGGCATAATAGATAAAGGCAGACTCTCTTTGCTTTGAGTGAACTCTTGGTATTTCTAACTGACTTGATCCTGCTGATCTGAGTGATCTGTTGGGTTTGTATTTAATCAGTATATCTGCGATGTATTGAGGTCCTAGCTCATTGAGTGATTTATAAACAAGTAATAGTACTTTAAAATCGATCCTAGATGTAACTGGAAGCCAGTGTAAAGACCTGAGGACTGGTGTGATATGGTCATATTTTCTGGTTTTGCTCAGAATCCTGGCAGCAGCATTCTGTATGAGCTGCAGCTGTCTAATGGTCTTTTTGGGTAGGCCAGTGAGAAGGCCATTACAATAGTCCACCCTACTGGTGATGAAAGCATGAACGAGTTTCTCTAAGTCTTGCCTGGAGACAAAACATCTAATCCTTGCAATATTTTTCAGATGATAGTATGCTGATTTAGTTATTGCTTTGACATGACTACTGAAACTCAGGTCTGACTCCAAAATCACACCAAGATTCCTGACTTGATTTTTTGTTATCAGGCCTTTAGCCTCAAGATATGCGTTCACTTTGAGAATTTCATCTTTGTTTCCAAATGTAGTGATTTCGGTTTTGTTTTTGTTTAACTGAAGATAGTTTTGGCACATCCAGTTGTTAACTTCATCAATGCATTTGCACAGGGAGTCAATGGGGCTGTAGTCATTAGGTGACAGTGTTAAGTAGAGCTGGGTGTCATCAGCATAGCTGTGGTAAGCAATATTGTTCTTTTTCATTATTTGGCTCAGTGGCAGCATATACATGTTAAACAGGAGAGGTGCTAGAATTGACCCTTGTGGGACTCCGCATGTCATGGACGTCCACTCAGACTTATGGTCTCCTATACTCACATAATAACCTCTCCCTTCTAAGTATGACCTGAACCATTTGAGGACCATCCCAGAAAGCCCAACCCAGTTTTCCAGCCTGTCTAGAAGTACGGTGTGTTCAACAGTGTCGAATGCAGCACTGAGGTCGAGTAGAACCAGAATTAATGTTTTACCTATATCAGTATTTAAGCGAATATCATTTATAATCTTTATGAGCGCTGTCTCTGTGGTCATATTTTCTTTTTAACCACAATGACACAGGCAAACAGGTTTAGAAATAATCCCCCTGCAAACATCTCAAGAGGCTTGATGTTATAGATCACATGCATGAATTCATTCAGATTCTGAATTCAAATTCACCCGAGAGAGTTTCTTACACCAATTTTCACTTATCTTGTGGAATTTTATCTACAAACTCTATCGTCTGTTACGAGCTACGTTAAAAATCAAATCAGTGGGTCTTAACCGGTTGGTCGCAGACGTCAGGGAAATGCTAAAATGTAAATAATTAACGTGACTAATTATGTATAGTTAAAGGATGGGTCCACTTCAAAATGAACATTTCCTGATAATTTATTTCCTCAAATGTCATCCAAGATGTTCATGTCTTCTCTTTCTTCAGTCAACAAGAATTTAAGTTTTTTTGAGGACATTGTTCTACGATATTTTCCACATAATGGACTTCAATGGGAACCAAAATGTTGAAGGTCCAAATCAATGCAGTTTCAGAAGAAGGGCTTCAGAGGCTCTGCACGATCCCAGACGAGGAACAGATCTAGTGAAACCATCGGCCATTTTATAAAAAAACATGGATATACTTTTTAACCACAATGACCTTTCCAATGTGATTACGTAATGCCTGGCGCATCACAGACCAGCACAAGACCAACAGTTGTGGTTTAAAAGTATATAAATTGAAACTCCATTGATTTAGACCGTCAACATTTTGGTTGCCATTGAAGCCCATCATATGGAGAAAAATCCTGGAATGTTTTCCTCAAAAAACCACTGAGGAAAGAAAGACATGAACATCTTGGATGGCACTGGGGTGAAGTGAACTAATCCTTTGAGACAACTTTAAAAAGGTATTAAGGTCAAAGGTCATGCATTCTAAACACACTAAGGTGGTGCAATTCATCTGCTGCATTGAAGGAACTGGGCAATTGAACAAAATTACATAATAATAAATGAATAGAGAAGTTTTCTTAATAAAGAAACTACAACCCAGACTGTTAAATATGGATTCACAAAATTAACTGTCCAGTTAATTATTTAGTGTTATGTATATACTACTAATAATAGTATTTAAGGTTTCATTTTAAATTTAGTAAAAACGAATATTTTTGTTATATGCTTATGTCATTTTTATTCCTTTTTAATTAATATTTCTACTTAGCTTGAAATTATTTTTATAATTATTTAAGTTTAGTATTTTTTTTATCTAATGTTTTTTTGATATTTTTAATTAAAGTTTTTTAGCTAATAATTATATTTAGTTTTTTCAGCTTTATTTCAATTACCGAAATGTATTGTAGTTTCTGTCAAAGACACATTTTGAAACGTGATTATGCTGATGTTTTCCTTTTGCATATTGTTCGACCAGTTCATTTTGATATTTTGTGCAATAAATAATGTTGGTACTGCATTGGCTTTGGGAAAAAAACATTTGAGTTTATTTTCAAAAGGGTCAAAAGTTGAAGGAATCTATTCATTCAGATACTAAACTCATTTTTTGTAGAGGATGCGTTATTTTGTTACATGTTGGAATTGTCAAAATGTAGGTTGCAACCCTTCCCTTCTGCAATTAGCCACATAAAAAACTCCAATCGAGCAAAACTGAAATAAACCACTTGCACATTTATACAAAAGCTTTTATTAGGTCGCGTTCTTAGGAAGTGATGAAATGAGCGAAGAGCTGAGCTGTCATTTCAGATTTGGAAAGGACACGCAACTTAATTTTGCATACAGTAGGCAACTTGTCTGACTTGTGCAAGTTAATAAAACTACGATGATGGATCATCGTCAGTGAACAGAGCGTTTTATACGGCTAATTAAAGCAGCACCTGCCCATTGATCGGACATCTGCTGTTAGCAGACACACAGATCTCAGATCCCAGCCGCGCTGATAAAGAGGAAGCTCTCGGCCCGTTTCCCCTCTGTGTGGGCGGCAGAAATCAGAAGTGAGTTTGAGTGCGAGTGGGCTGGGATTCCCCGTGACAGTACTAAAGCACAAGAACCTTTGGCATAGTGTGCGCTGGTCTAAACCACAATTGAAAGCGGTCAGCATATTTCAAGAATGGAAGACTGTAACGTTTGCTAAAACACAATACATAGATGCTAACACTTGTTATATCTTTAAAAAAGAAAAAGAAAAAAAACTTGCATTTTGGGCATCATAGATGCATTCTACATGTCTAGGTAGGCATTTCGCTCGGTCTTAAAGGGTTAGTTCACCCAAAAATGAAATGTATGTCATTAACTCCTCACCCGTAAGACCTTCGTTCATCTTCACACACAGTTTAAGATATTTTATATTTAGTCCGAGAGCGTATGCAAGTGTATGCACACTATACTGTCCATGTCCAGAAAGGGAATAAAAACATCATCACAGTAGTCCATATGAGACATCAGTGGGTTAATTAGAGTCTCTTGAAGCATCAGAAATACATTTGGGTCCAAAAATAACAAAAACTACGACTTTATTCAGCATTGTCTTCTCTTCCGGGTTCCTCAAATAAAGATTTGAACAGTTATGAATCAGGGTATTGATTCAAGATTCGGATCGCCAATGTCCCGTGATTTCAGCAGTTTGACACACAATCCGAATCATGAATCAATACTCCTTGGACGTAACATTGGACCAAAATGTATTTCCGATGCTTCAAGAGACTCTAATTAACCCACTGATGTCTCATATGGACTACTGTGATGATGTTTTTATTCCCTTTCTGGACATGGACAGTATAGTGTGCATACACTTGCATACGCTCTCAGACTAAATATAAAATATCTTAAACTGTGTGTGAAGATGAACGGAGGTCTTACGGGTGTGGAGCGACATTAGGGGGAGGAGTTAATGACAGACATTTCATTTTTGGGTGAACTAACCTTTTAAGCTGCAGGTAATGTCTAATAAACTGGATGTGTGTGTGTGTGTGTGTGGGTGGGTGTTCACGGTGTTTTCTAGAACATCACTGTAAAAGTGACTTCAGTCCATGACCTTTATGTGCAGAAATTCCCATCATGTTCTAATATTCTAATACAGTTGGAATCCACCATGCATGCATTAATTATCCAGAACTTTATTACAATCAACATTTCTCTCAACTAACACTTTTAAGAGAATATTAATCCTTTATCTATTTTAGGATATACTTAAGTACGGTACAAAAGTTTAAACCGGAACTTTTCTGCTTCACTAAGGCTGCATTTATTTGATCAAAAATACAGTAAAAATTTTGAAATATTATTATAATTTAAAATAACCATTTTCTCTGTGATTATATAGTAAAGTGTAATTTATTCCTGTGATCAAAGCTGAATTCATCATCATTACTCCAGTCTTCAGAGTCACATGATCCTTCACTAATCATTCTCATATGAGGATTTATGATTATTATCAGTGTTAAAAACAGTTGTGCTGCTTCATATTTTTGTGGAAACCGTGATATGTTTTATTGTTGAGGATTCTTTGAAGAATAGAAAGTTCAAAAGAGCAGCATTTGTTTAAATAAAACTGTTTGAAATGTTATACATGTCTTAACTGTGACTTTTGATCAATTTAAGGCATCCTTGATGAATAAAAGTATTACGTTTACTGACCCCAAACTTTTGAACGGAGGCTAAAATCTTACTCATTGGTGCATCAGTGACGGTTTTATTTTTAAAAAAAAGATTTATTTGACCTT
This sequence comes from Pseudorasbora parva, assembly GCF_024679245.1. NCBI lineage: Eukaryota > Metazoa > Chordata > Actinopteri > Cypriniformes > Gobionidae > Pseudorasbora > Pseudorasbora parva. The sequence continues at coordinate 43,475,763 of NC_090179.1, forward strand.
TATTTAACCAGAATAATTCACAGGAGAGTCCTGGGGCCTGTACCATGAAGCCGGTTTAGCTGGCTAGCCAGATTTGTTTAGGCTTAGTTTGTGCCAATCCTGTGTTTTAGGTACCATTAAAGTGGTTGGGCTTTTAGCTGTGTTCATGTCCATAGTAACTTAAGCTCCACGGGTAACCTGCTCTGGGGCAGGTTATGTTCTGAATAAGAGATCTCAACCTGAAATTGGGCCAATCGGCTGTGAGTAAAGTGACACACCTCTGACGCAATAAAGTCACTCCCCCTGTTTCTGCTGCAAATTAAAGGACATTACATAGCAAATGGTTTTTTACAATGCATATTTATAATGATAATAATTTTGAATGATTTAGATAATTTATGTAATTATTATATCCTTAATCAATTACACATTTATCATTTTAGTTAATCAATCATTAATAGGAACTTTGTAAAAATTAATATAAATAACCTATAAAGTCATATAAATAAGCTTTAAAATCAGTAAATAAAACTTAAAAAAAGAAGCTTACTGAGCTTAAATGTTACATTTTCTCTATATCAACTAAACTAACTTCATAACTTTTGTTCATAGCTGTGTTTTTTTATATTTTTTTATTCTTATTATTTTTCAATAATATTCAATAATATTTTCATGTGATATTCAGCAGAAGAGAGAAATTAATCTCACTGCTTGTCTCGCGAGAAGTGAATCTCAGTTCCACAGCGTGTGATTGGCTGTTCATTGCTGATGTCACAGCGTGTGATTGGCTGTTCACTACTGATGTCACAGCGTGTGATTGGCTGTTCACTGCTGATTGGCTGTTCACAGCGTGTGATTGGCTGTTCACTGCTGATGTCACAGCGTGTGATTGGCTGTTCACTGCTGATGTCACAGCTAAACTCCTGAACTCAGGATCAAAGCCTGAGTTGACAGAGAAAGCTGATGATCAGCATCATGGGACCAACAAAGCCTTAATACAATGGTTTGGTTTTGTCAACTCAAAACTAATCCTGTAACCCTGAGTTTGTTAAACTACCATCTAGGGTTGCCACCTGTCCCGGTTTTACCGGGATTGTCCTTCTTTTTAATAACCTGTCCCGGGAATATTATCCACTCTCCCGGGACACTGAATGTCCCGGTTTTCAAAAGGGATTATGTATGTTCAATTCACTATTTTCTCAATTGAAATAGCCTATGCATTATGCACAGAGTAATCGGTGTCTCTCATAGGGTGTCTCTTGTGTGTAGAATGCGCTATAATTGGCTCGGGAACCGGTCGGGTGTGTCGTATGACGTGACGTAGGCTATGTCATCTAGCGCATCTGTCTTGGCAGCTAGCCAGTTACTACAGGCGGCAAATTGAAGCAGTGAAGAAGATTGTACGTCGTGAACATCGTTTGTTGTTAGTGTCATCCCTCTACTTATTTCTTTAGCAAAGAGGAAGCAAAAGCAAGCACGAGCACCAGTATCTAGCAATCAGGTAAGCTATAAGTTAAGTAAGATAAGTGAGAATACTTGAGATGTTTAAAATATTCATGAGTCATGACTATGCTCTATCTAACTGCACAAAGGCCAATTTTGTCTTATGGGTCTAATGTCTAATGGACATTTTCACTTGTGAGCAAAGCGGTCGGTCAATGCCCGGTTGCATAAAACACCTTAAGTGAAAATTTCCCTTAAGATCGCCCTTAGGTTTCCCTTAAACTTCAGGGTGTTGCATAAAATAACCCTTAAGTGTCACTTAAGGGTTTCTTAAACTGAAACGTCATAAACCCTTAGAATTTTCCTCAAATGTCTATTTTTCACTTAAGTAATCCCTTAAAAACCGTTAAGTGTTGCATAAAGCCCCTTTACTGTCATTTTCCTAAGTGTAGTTTAAGGTTAGGAAAAGTTTACCTTAAGAGTTGACGAACATTAATGAGAAAAAAATTGCTGAGTTTATTGATCCTGTTGAAGATGTAAATGTGCCTAGGCGAATTTTTCGCGATAGAGAGATTCCTCTGGACCATCTTAGCGATGAAAAACTGCTTCGCGAATATAGATTTGATCGCCGCGGGATATATGAGATCGCTAACAAACTGGAAGGCGATCTTGATCATGTTACCCAGCGTAACCACTCACTACCCTCTGTGTTACAGTTGCTTATAGCACTTCGGTTCTTTGCAACTGGGAGTTTCCAGTCTGTAGTGGGAGATGTTTTCCATGTTCATAAATCGTCAGTTAGTAGTTATTTACCGGGTTGCAGGGACTCTCTGCCGTCATTTAAGCCAAACTGTGACATTTTCATCGCGTGTTGAACTGGATGCCATTCAAACCTCTTTTTTCGGAAAGCGGGGTTTCCTCGAATAAGTGTAATCGATGGCACACATGTCAGAATTCAGGCTCCCCGCACGCATGAAGAACAGAAAAAATTACCATTCTGTTAATGTGCAGCTAGTGTGTGACCATGTGTGCAGAATTAGAAATTATCAATGTATTAAAATGTATTTTGACTTGTTGATAATTATGGTCATCGTTTGATCCTATGAAAGATACAACAATGCGTTGACACACACACGGTCTATAATTGAGAGGACGATCGGACAGCTCAAACGGAGATTTCACTGTCTCCACAGCGAGCTGCGCGTCTGCAGAATTATTGTCGCCAGCGCTGTTCTTTTTAACATGTCAAAGATGTATTGTGAAGAGGGAGATGATGTCGAAGAAGAGGCTCAAGAAGCAGAAGCAGAAGAGGCTCATGAAGAAAATCAACAAGATTTTCAACGGGCTGGATTTGTTGTCAGAGATGCCATCGTAAATGCATTCTTTAATTAGTTTAGCTAGTAGCCTATGGACAATAGTCATAATTATAAATAAATGAAATATAAATAAATAAATCATAAATAAATACAAAACCTGTCAGATCTGTCATAAAAAAAAAATTCCTCAATTGATGTGCATTTTATTTTTCCTTCACTTTGTAGCTGCATTAGTTTGTTATTAAGAATGAAGTTGTAAAGGTCTTGATTTTCCTTCTCCTTTTTAAGTTTTTCGATCTCTAATTGCAGTTTTGTCTTCTGTAGGATGTCTCTTTGCAGTTCTAGCACTTTTTCTCTTGTCGCGGCTGGAGAGGATATTTGCGTCTTTCTGCAATTCACAAGTGTTTTGAAGGAATAATGAAAAAAATCTAAAAATTATATCGAGGCTGTTCTAAGTAAAATTAACAATAGACTAAAATAATTGTTAACAAAGAAGCAATAAAACCTCACTTTGCTGCATGGTTTGGCGTGCTGCTGGCGCTCTGCCGGTGTTGAAGCTGATTTTTGCTTAGACGGTCTAACATGTGAAACAAATAACGTTACCAAGCATATTATTTTATTTTGTCGTGATCTTCAAATCGTTTATCCTCAGCAGTGATCATTTTTATTTGATTTAAGACAATAATGTTCTCTCACTCCGTGTAATATTCCTCTTGTTGAGCTTCACTCTCTAACCCGCCAGCGTAGCGTGTCTATGGCAACAATAGAATTTTATAACGGTAAAACCTGGGTCGCAGTCGTGAAACACTTAGCGGCGTCCCTTACCTAAGAGAACCGTTTAAGGGATTATATGCAACACCCTTAAATCATTCCCTTAGATAAGGGGAAATCACGCCTTAAGTATCATACTTAAGGGAAAAACTTAAGGAGTTTTATGCAACCGGGCACTGGTCATTCCATATGTCCAGGTTTTTTGTCAGAGACAGGTGGCAACCCTACTACCATCATGGTACAGGCCCCTGGCCAAGAATGGGCAGCAGATACAAACACAAACTTACAAGACCAAACAAGACGATTTTTAAAACACTTAAAAACAATTGCACATCATTGAGTCTTCTTCAAGTGACCGAATAATAGATTTAAAGTGTTCCAGATAAACCGGAGTTTGTCATTTCAATGTGATTTGGAGTAGATAGCAAGCAGACGGTGCTGCATATTCAAAAGCCCTTTTTCCTAGTTCAGCTCTAACAAATGGATCAGAAAGAGTATAACAACTTTGAGACCGAAGGTAATATTTCCCAACAATTTTCTGTTGAATAAGAAAACCTAAATATGAAGGCAACAGCCCCAAAAATGGTTTTATAAATAATTAGATCATCACCATTTTATATCCTGGTTTATTATTTATTTTAAGTATTTATTTATGTCTATGACTTTTTGTTCCCATCACACCACTAACATTAGCTCCTCTACTTTTTTATATTATTATTTATTTATTTATGTATTTTTTATTCCTGTGATATGTAATTATGTATTTTGTGAAGATGCGCCTCTTCTAGCAGTTTTATCTTTTTTTTTTTTTTTTGCTTAATGTCATATTCATATGGATCACTCATGTTTCATAAAGCCACTAACGTTTAAAGATAACTGATTCTTTCCCTATTAATGCTGGAGTAGGTCAATTTTTTTTTTGTGTTTTTCTCTTTTTTCTTCTTCTTTTGTTAATGTTAAAACTCAATAAAGAAAATGTTTATGAATAATTAGATACCAATGCATTTTCCTTCTAATGGACATCACCCAGTTTGACAGCTCACTAGTGTTAGAAGCGAAGTCTGCGTACCGTAAACTTGTCCAGCACTTGTGTGAGTCGACTGAAGAGGAGTTCAGCTTTACTGAAGATGGTCAAGAAGCCGCTGGCGTTGCGCTCGATCATGCAGGTGAATATGGGCTCGTCTCCCGTCTCGCTCACGCCCTTAAACTGGTTCGGGATGCAGATGAACCGCTTCATCTCGCGGTAGTATTTTGCCCTGACCTCTTCAAATGCAGGACGGAACTGCAGACGCCCCTGCCTAATAAAAACACAAGATGACAGTTTTCATGAGTAAATGATTGAACCAGTCCTTTAAAAACATATCAAGAGGAAAGGAGGCTCTTACTTGAAGATGAGGTCGATGTTAATCTCCGGCAGGTTCTTGTTGAGGGCCTCCAGTCCCACCTGATACTGATGCTCCAGAGCTTTATACAGCTGATGGTTCCAGTGCTGACGCCAGGCCCTCATGTCTCCTGTACGAATCCCCTGCACACACACACACACACACACACACACACACATTATGCCACCTAACAAGGCATCTGTTTTTTTAGGGGTTTTTGTTACATTTTATTTAATGATGTTTATAATTATAGTCATATTGATATATAAAATCACACAATTTTTGGCCAACTTGTGCAACCCTAGAAAAACAAGCACAGCAAGCGGGAGATTTTTTCTTCATATTATTATTTCTTTTTTAAATCACTCAAATAATAATGTAATAATAATTTTATTTACAGTACAACTATAAAATTACAATAGTAATATTTAAACAAGCCCTTAAACTTTTCTTTTGTTGACAAAATCCGGTTTATAAGCACTTTCATTTCAACTTTGGGGAGATTGTTGCCGTATGTTGTGTTCCCAAACGCACAATATAAGCGCCCTTAACTCAGAGCAGATTAATATTTCTACATAGCTTGAAATTATTATTATAATTATTCATATTTTTTTATCTAATGATTTTTAGATGTTTTTAAGTAAAGTTTTGTAGCTAATATTTATATTTGTTTTTTTCAGCTTTATTTCAATTACAGACAATTCTTTTTTTAACAGGTCAAGGTCAAGGTATCTTTATTTCGTACCCGAAGGTAAAATTGTTTTGTAATTGTTGATTTGTAACAGTTTTAGTTTCTGTCAAAGACACATTTTGAAACTTGATTTGGCTGATGTTTTCCTTTTGCATATTGTTCGACCAGTTCATTTTGATATTTTGTGCAATAAACAGTGGTGGAGGAAGTACTGAATCTCAGTACTTAAGTAAAAGTACAAGTAACCAGAAATATATTTACTTTAGTAAAAGTAGAAGTACTACAACAACAACCCTACTTAAGTACAAAGTAAAAAGTACCTGATTTTAAATGTACTTTAAGTATTAAAAGTAAAAGTACTTGCATAAAAAAGTATTCTCTTAATGTCTAATTCTAATAATTAAAAAGAAGAAAACAGTATGAGCGGTGGCATTTTAATTGAGTTAGTTTTGGGTTAATGTAATTGTTCTTACCATCTGTTGCCTAGTTTACACTCTGACTTACAATTCTGCTTATCTGCAAAGTTAAATGTCATTTTTCTGAAGCAACATTCTCATCAGCTTTGATGTATTTAAATCTTCATATTTATGATATTTTTACCTTTTATAAAGGACATTTTCCCCTAATCTTATTAAATATAGGCTTTGCTTCAGCTTTCCCTTTATATTCTTAAATTTGATTAATAAATTAAATTAGAATAAGATACAATAGGGTTGTTACCAATCAAATTAAATAATTGTGGCAAGGGGGGCGTGGTTCAGCGAGGTCTGCAGCGGGAGAGAGAGCCGCGGGACGAGCGGTAAGTGAGTGGGTTGGACGCAGATTAATAACACCTGTCTCTTGTTCTAGTAATGAGCGCGGAGAGGGTATAAAACCTCGGCGGAACCAGAGACCAGGGAGAGAGAGAGTTCGGACGGTTGATGCCAAACCCCCACAGAGACTGAGTTACCGGAAGCCGGAAGTGCCGACCCGGAAGTGATCGTGTGTTTATGTGAATCCACACCGCAGTGTGTGTTGTTGAAGTTTTGAGTTATAATAAATAAAGCATCAACCGTCCAGCCGACCCCCGTGTCCTCTTCCTTCCTCATACTATCGAACTTTGTTACAATAATTAACACCGAAAAATTACAACTGCACTAAATAATGCTATGAGATTGTTTTAACTAAAAAAAGTTAACTAAACCACCAGTAGATGGCGGCAGGTGAATCCTTATGAGAGAGTCATTGAGTCGGTTCGTTCAAACGGCTGATTCGTTCATAAATGAGGCAGTCGTTTATGAATAGGGCATTGAATCTTTGATTCAGTAACGAACTGTTGCTGTGCAATACGTTATGGTTCGGATGTGGAAATCTGATTTTCGAATATTTTCGCTGCTGAAACAGAACAAAAGCAATAAAGCAATCAATAAAATGTAAGTGACTTGATGTTAGTTAATTGTTTATGGAACTGTCAAATGAAATCAGAGTCATATTTTCTGTCGTGATGGTATTCAGGAAAACTACACTTGTTGGTCATGTCATGTGATGTTTTTTTTAACTGTTATAAAATATAAAAACTAAACATTTTGAATTTTTAATGCAGTATGTTACTGAGTTTCTTTGTGTGAGCGGGGCTGATATGTTTCCATTTCTCCTCGAGAGGCTGCGCGAGCCTCAACAGCGCAACCGTCAATTCATTAGCCTATAACGTACATTATATATTATTATCCGGGCAAGCCTTAATCTTGAGCCCTGAAACTGATCAGAAAATGTAACGAAACGTTGTAGAAATGTAGTGGAGTAGAAAGTATAATAATTGCTGCAAAATGTAACGAAGTAAAAGTAAAAAGTATGCACTATTTATTCTACTTAAGTAAAGTACAGATACGTGAAAAATGTACTTAAGTAAAGTAACGAAGTATTTGTACTTCGTTACATTCCACCACAGGCAATAAATAATGTTGGTACTGCATTGGGTTCGGGAAAAAAACATTTGAGTTTATTTTCAAAAGGGTCAAACGTTGAAGGAATCTATTCATTCAGATACTAAACTCATTTACTGTAGAGGATGTAGATTAAACTCAGAGCAGAGATGGGTTTGTATGGGGCAGCATTTACTGTGAAGCGAGCCGCCACTCTGCAGATCATGATCACCTGAGACTCCAGTGTGGCAAATCCAGTCCTGAGATCCTGAAGACCATATTTCCATCTTTGCTGCTGACGCAAGAGATCCACTCCCATCAGACACACCACCTATAAAACCATAGACTGTATATAAATATGGACGTAGAGATGAGCTGGCAGTCGCCATCTTGCTAGCGAGTCATCGCAAATTACTGGGCAAAGAGGCGGGATGTGCACGGAGCTGAGGTGACGCAATGACTATAGACGGCAGATAAATGGCTATCCACCTGTCAGTCAAAGTAACCACGCCCTTAATTATGCAGAACTTTAAGGCTTTATATAACGTAAACGAATGAGTTATAAAAACATTCACCCCCTCACAGTTGTCATGAAGAGCAAAATTAGCCATATAGACCAAAACCACAATTTGTCCCAGGCTGTAAACATGTTTTTTTCTGCTGTAAAGGTGGGACTTTTAACATGGGGCTCAATGAGATTCTGCTCCTTCTGGAGCCTGTCCCTAGTGGCCAGTTTAGGAAATGCAGTTTACATTACTTCAGTATTGGCTTCAAGAGAGATCGCGGGAGATTGCTGCTTGTATAAAACACACACAAAGCCAGTCAGCCAGCTCTTCCGTGTTCATTTGTGCCTCGATGCTCGAAACGTACACGGTCAGGTTGAAGGCCTGAGGAAGAGGAAAGCGTGAGATCACCTTGTCAGTGAAGTCGGTGTGCCATTTCCTGAGTTTGCGGTTCTCCGTGGAGAGTCTCTCTGCGGCGCTCTGCAGTTTGCTGATGTACTGCTCCAGCTCTTTAGGATTCTCCCATGTGATCTGGAGTTTTCCGCCTTCCTCCCGAGATTGAGACCGTGGGTTCTATTGTACAACAAACAAAAAGTCTTTATGTGACAAAGTGACCGTTTTTTTTTCATTTTAATATGAACTGCATGCTGTTCTCTGTGTTGCACACACATTCAAAGTGTTCCCACAGAAAAAGTGATTACATGATCAAAAACGTGCTGTGTTTTCTGTGCTGCACACACATTCAAAGCGCGCGCACAGAAAGCCACTTCTCTTCAGCCACGTTTCCACTGTGGGAACCTAGAAACGAGGGACTTTGGGATGGGATTCGGTGTGCTTCGACCGCAGGGTCTAAATGAAGTTCAGGGGAAATATTTTGGGACCCACTTTATATTAGGTGGCCTTAACTACTATGTACTAACATTTTAATTAATCATTTGATACAATGCACTTATTGTGTAGATACATGTTTTTACATTGTACTTTGAAAATTTAAAAAGACCTGCATGTAATTACGTATGTAATTAATTTCTTTAGTTACATTTGTAATTACACAGTTGGCACTTCCCTTACACCTAACGGCCGTTTCACACCACAAGCGTGAGCGCCGCGTGAGCAGCGCATTTTTTTTCCGCCGCCCATGTTAATCAACGAGTGCATTCACACCGGGAGCAGGAGCAGCACGTGAGCGTCAAGCAGGAGCGTCGCGTGAGCAGCAGTGAAGCGGGGCTTTCGGCGGCGAGCTTATTTTTGCTGCGCTGCTGACGCTCCTGACGCTCAATTAAAGTGAAAGCACACTTTTAAAGGACAAAATAAATATGATATCACACAAAAAGTGCCCAAAATGCACTCAAGAAGCACGTGTAGAGTATTTGAACAATAACTGGAGTATGTCAGAGAAGAAAACGAAGAATAAAAAATATCTGTTGAAGATTTAGCCATTTAAACTTGTTTTAATTATTTAGTTTGGGTGAAAGTATTATAAAAAGTAAAGTAAGCTAGCCAGAAAATATAATAAACTTTAGTTTAGTTTAGTATTTAATACTCAGACAGGCTCTCGGTCTGCAGCAGTCACGGTGTAAAGTGAAAGCACACTTTTGATGGACAAAATAAATATAATATCACAAAAAACGCTCAAAATGCACACAAGAAGCATGTGTGGTGTGTTTTAACAATAGCTGGATGTTATTAAAGAAAACGAAGAATAAAAATCATCTGTAGGAGATTTACCCATTTAAACTTGTTTTAATAATTCAGTTTGGGTGAAAGTATTATACAAAGTAAAGTAAGCTAGCCAGAAAATATAATACAAATGATTTTAGTTTAGTATGTAATACTCAGACAGCTATAGGCTCTAGCATTGTGGGAGACGCTGCACCAACGCTTCCAGTGTGAATACTCTCGCGCGTCTGCAGCTGCAGTGACGGTGTAGTTACGCTGACGTGCAGCTCATGCACTGCTCACGCTTGCGGTGTGAAAGAGGGGTAACTCTACCCTTAAACTGACCCATATCACCACACCTGTCCCTAACTCTACCCGTATCCCACATCAATATCAGCAAAGGTGTTTGGCAATTCAATTTGAACACAGTAAGTACATTGTACTTATTTTTTGATGTAAGTACATAGTACTTAAGGCCACCTAATATAAAGTGGGGCCATATATTCTCCTCAAAACGGCTCTGTTCGCGAGGTAGTACTTTTCAAAAGTTTATGAACTTTCAGGGGTGGGACTTGAACATGAACATGTTGATTGGTTGGGCTCACCCTGCATTTTGATTGGTCGACTCGATACTGTATTTTATTTCAACCACTATTTTTTAAAAGTCTGTTGCAGTGCGTGCAGTAAGAGTCGTTTGCTATTTGAATCTAGACTAGGTAAACCCAGCCTGATCTGCCGGCCATTTGATTTCGCCCGGCAACTCAGTCTGGAAACCTGTACATTCATTTCTACTGCTTCTGTTACACTTTTGCAGGAACCAATCACAGACAGGCTTATCCACCTGGCACGCTATTGGGGGGTTTAACATGATGACGGATAGAGAAGCGATGGGTTGTTGCCTGTTGATCACTCCTCTTGTAGTCTGATTGGTTGAAGGACTATCCTATTGCATACAGAGTCATTCAAATAATGCCTGTTGATCACGTAGTAGAAAATACAGAGCAGACTCCACAGAACAATCTTAAATTGTGCTTGGTCTGGTGATAGCCAGTCAAATTCAAAGCAACAACGGAGTTTAAAAAAAACGACCGATGGGCCGACGACGAGGTTCAGGCATTACTAAAGCCCCGTTTCCACCACAGGAACTTTACCCAGGAACTAGGAACTTTGGGTGGTACTTCGTGTGTTTAGACCGCAGGAATCAGGGTCTAAATGAAGTTCCGGGTAAATATTTCCCCCTCCAAACGGCCCTGCTCGCGAGGTAGTACTTTTTCAAAGTTCAGGAACTTTTGAGGGCGGGACTTGGGCGCTGAACATGCTGATTGGTTGAGCTCACGCAGCATTTTAGTTCAACCGGCATTTTTAAAAGTCTTTTGCGAGGTTCGTTCTGCGTTCAGTAAATATCAGTCTTGCTCTCTGTCTGGTGGCGCGCGGTCGTCTCAGCCATCTCACGTTCAATGTCCGTAATAGCTGATAATGATATACATTGTCATTTTAAATCTAGCTTTACAAGCTTTCTGAATATGCTGCATGCTGCTGAATCTGCATATTAGTGCTCTTTTCTGTCGTTGTTAATTACCTCGTAAACCTATGCATAACCAGCAAAAGCAGCACAGCTTGAATCTCTTCCATACTCGTTATTAATTTGTTTTCACCATGTAACCGATTACTTTTAAGTGTGTGTCCTTACATGACGTGACGGCGCGCGCCGCGCTCATGTTGACAAGAGAGGAAAGTACATTTTTCTGAGGGGTAAACTTTTTATTTCGTAAGTTATGAAGATAATGTTGGAGTAATGACACAGCGTATATTGCCCCAGGCAGTTTTTACTTTAACTGCGCCTGACAGAAGATTTTTTTTTCTGAGATGATTATTACACTTTACAACAAATAGCTATAAATAATACTGTATTAGTCCTGGTGGCCGTTAAGAGTTGCTCTGGCTACAGTTAACACATTCAGCTGCTGGAGAAAACAGCGTTGACATTTTTGATGCGGCAGACAAACTGCATGTGACAGAATGATTGCGATTGAAAGTCATCACATGTAAACACCAGATTGGTTTAGATAACGTCTCATGTAAACAGTCCACTAAATCTTTCAGTCGGTACACTTAAAAATGATTACTGTCCTTCACTGATTTGGAGGAGCAGTCGCGCGCGGTCCTACATCACCGGACTAATCTGCCTAATCTTCACTGAACTTTATCGCGGTCGAAACGCAGACCGCTGGAGGTCTGGGGGGGAGAAAAGTTCCTGTAAAAAAGTTCCTGGTACAAATTGTTCCAGGTAATTTTGGTGGAAACGGGGCTTAAATTTATTTGCAAAGGACGAAATCCAGTGGGAACTGTACAGTCGATGCGCAGTCCTACGTCAACGGACTAATCTTCACGGTCTTCTTCCGAGTCTGTTTGCACTTAAACAGACAAATACACATAAAAATTTGAAAATATCCTCGTGTAAGCAGCTGTTTATGTCTTAAGTGAACGTAGAAAGCGCATGTATATTGGATCTGTGCAGCTCTTAAAGTGACAGGAGCCTAAAAAACCTAACGTTAATTAAACAACAAAAGACACAGAGAAAATTTCAAAGACGAAAAATTCACTCTGTGTTTCTGATTCAATAACTTTTGTAACGTAATGTATATTTTATTTATAAAGTGTAGTGTTATTTTACATTTGATTGCAGTTTCTGTGCCTGAATACCTGCAAATCTTAAAGGGATAGTTCACTTTAAAATGAAAATTCTGTCATCCTTTCCTCACCCTCAAGTTGTTTTAAACCTGTATGAGTGTCTTTCTTCAGCTGAACACAAGGGAAGATATTTTGAAGAATGTCAGTAACCAAACAGTTAACTGGAGCCATTGACTTCAACAGTATTTTTTTTCCTACTATAGAAGTCAATGTGTCCAGTTAACTGTTTGGTTACTGACATTCTTCAAAATATCTTCCCTTGTGTTCAGCTGAAGAAAGAAATTCATACAGGTTTGAAACAACTTGAGGGTGAGTAAAGGATGACAGAAATTTCATTTTTAAGTGAACTATCCCTTTAAAACACTGTTTATTTCAATCGTTTCTGTGTTGAGTTGTTTTTTGTGAGATTGTTCATTTCTTTATTTGTTCTTTTTAATTTACTTTTGTTTTTATTTGTCTTTAATGATGTTTAAAATGTATATTAGTTGGGCAAGTTGTTTTGCTATGGTATTTTTTTTAAACCATAGGCAAAAGTATAAATAATAATATTAATTTTGCAAAATACTATAAAAAAGTTTGATGGCAGTCGGAAATGTTCTCAGTACAGAAGGGTTACCTTGATGACCTGCTCAAAGGCCAGAGCACAGCCGAGCATCATGGGCCGTTGAGAAGGTATCATCTGCTGATCGATGGTGTTGTAGAAATGAGCCACCTGTTAAATACACAAATACACTTGTACTCGCAACCAGGTCTACATACAACACAATATTTGACATAAGAATACAGAATGGGGGAAGCTAAACTACAAGCGAAAATAAATTATTAATTTAATGAACTACTCAAGCTACTAACAAAGAGTAACTTGCTACAATTAAACTATGTAAGATTGCAGTATCATTTAACTGAATGGGTAAACTGGAGTGTTGACTCAAGTGTTGATTTCAACAATGATTCACATAAACAAATCTAACATCCTAATGATAACTGAGAGAGAGAACAGAATATTGTCTGATGTCACTCGTTGAGTTAGTAGCCATACTGGTGCAAAAAACACCTCCGGTCCGTATGTATATGTGTGTTCACACACCTGTTTGAGGATGATTGCCTGTCGGTAGAACTTCTCTGCGGTGTTTGCCGCCTGCTGGATCTTAGCAGGGATGGTGAAGCCCAAAGCAGACAGCTGCCGCACCTCTCTGAGCAAACTCACCAGCCGGTCCGAGTACTGGATCTTCAGTTTACCATCCATGTGATCCAACTCCATGACACGGTTACTGGCCTGCAAACTACACATGTGAACCATGAGCTGAAGGTGGTCATCTTTACAATTATACTCAAGGCGGGCGTTCACTGTGCGAGTTCACACTCGAGAGGTCGTGAGATTTTGCACGTGGTGCGTGTCAGTTAACCTGATTATCGCGTCAAAGCACGGTACGACTTAGCATGGTGAGCCGGAGGTAATAACGTGAGTTTTAGCAATAAACACAGAGATTGAGCTTTCAATGTTGCAGCTATAGCTTCAGATAGGAAAAAGAAAACAATTATGTGTGCAAATTATTTGTTGAAAAGTAAAAAACAGCAGCCATTCCTTTCAACAGAAACAACCAGAGAGAGAGAGAAAGAGCACAAGGGCGTGTGTGTGTGTATGTGTGCGTGTGTGACAGTGTATGAGCATGCTGTATGGTTGCAGCCACTTATAGCATAATAATACTCATAGTTTTAGCCTTCGCAACGTGGTTGTGTATGATTTGACAAAAGGGAACAGCCTATACACTGCTAAAAAAATCAGGCCGACTCCCCAAACTTTTTAAACATGTTTAGAAATTATCGCGGACAAAAAATAATCTGCGAGCTCGTACGACAGCAAAAATCGCACTGTGTGCGCCCGGCTTAAAAGGCCTTTTACTTGCTAAAAAAGTCTAAACTATCAAGGCAGACAGAAGGATTGTGGTAGATTGTGCACAACAGGTTTTTCAGCAAAGTTTTTTTACGCATAAACTTGCATATCAAACATGATGCAATGGGCTTTATAGGGATAAATTAAGAGCAAAGGAAGTCAATGAAATACTCTTAAAAATATGTCTACATATTTGTCGTTTGTGTGTGTTAACCTGATTCCAGCTTTGGGATCAGAGAGTCCTGACAGCAGGTCTCTGGTCCAGTCTTCAAACTGCTCCTGCTCGTACGACCTCAGCTGCTCCTGCAGCTCATCAGAGAAACGGACCAGTGACCGAAACCCAGACAGGTCAGAGAGCAACGCGTCTGCCATCTTCAGAGAGTCCTCCACCTACACACACACACACACACACACACACACAGACTTCACTGCTAAAACTAGTGACCAATTCAAGTGCTTCACCACTTTAAAGGGGGGGTGAAATGCTGTTTCATGTATCCTGAGCTCTTTACACTGTTAAAGACTTATCCTAAACCATCCTAAACGTAGACAAAGTTTCAAAAACTAATGTTGGACGTTTGATGGAGTATTTCTGTGTCAAAAATACTCCTTCCGGTTTCTCACAAGTTTCGGGGAGTTTTTTTCGAGTATGGGTCGGCTTGACGTTAATAGAACGGAAGGTCCTTGTATGGGCCGTACGGGCTCTTCTCCCGGTAGGGCGCGCGCGTGACTAGAGCGAGAGAGTAAACACTCGCTCAGCTGCAGATCCAGTCGTCCGTGAACACTTATGTCGGTTATAGTCCACCCCGCTCCACTTTATTCCTATGGGTGACGTCGAGCGACTTCAACGCTTCAGCACAGCATTCCGGGAAGGCAGCGCTGCATTTGAACCGATTTGAACGCAGAAATGACGGGAAGCTTCAAAGCATCGCTTCAGTCGCACGACGCAAAGTGGATCTCCACGGTCACTGCTGTCAGGACTTCACCAAATCATACCAAAGAAGTGTGTTTTTGACGGAGCGGTCCCAGCGATAAAGGTTCGGTCCTGCTTTGGAAGCAGCCGGTGAGTAAAACTACTTCAAATGTCTGTGCTGTCGGCTATCGTCGTGTGAGTAAACATCCGTAAACAACACGATCGCGTGCTTCGTCATTCAAATGCGCTAACGGACTCCATTGTTGTTCTCTGTATAACGTTACACTAGTCTGACTCTGACGTGCAAAACCGTTTTGCTTGCTACTGCTAAGGTTTAGTCGCATACAATTAGGCATGTGCCGATATCAATTTTTCATTTTGCGATTAATTGATGAAGTTTTATCACGATATACGATATTATCACGATATTGAAATAAGTTGCAAAAAAAAGTGTTGCCATAGCATAACAGCTTTAAGAACTATTTTTGTAAGAACAAAAATAACTGAATGTTTAAATAAAATAATGCACCAAAAATATATACAGCTCTGGAAAAAAAATTAAGAGACCCCTCATTGAGAAATCAATGTTAAGTGGTCTCTTGATATTTTTCAGAGCTGTAAAAGTACAATTTTCAAACAGATTAAATTGCAAAAGAATTAGGCAATAAAGAACAACAGGTAGGCTTACAAATTACAATAACGTCTCATTATTTAATGCATTAATTAAGATTGAGCAAAAGTTACATTTGGTACAGAAAGTCTAATGTTTTTGGTGATGTTAGTTAAGAAATACTGATCATTGTTAGTTTTATCTTAGGTCCGTTAAAAAGTTATTTTGATTGTAATGTTATTAAACAGTAACTAAGAAATTAACATAGAATGATTAATTCTTTATAAGTATTTTTCATTGTCAGTTTGGTAATAATAAATTAACATGTTAACTAATGAAGTCGTATGTCTCAAAGTTTTACTGAACAATAACAAATAATCAGAACAGTTCTAATCATTAGGGCATGTTGTAGTCCAGATTAAAGCATAAAAATGTTTAAGTTTGAAAATAAATAGCCTATTAAGTCTTTAAGTATTAAGTATTTGGTGCTGTGACGAACAACATTGAGATTACAAAAACGAATGGCTGTTTTAAAAACTACACGCGGTTTCTTTTGTTTGCGGGGTTTCCGGGGTAACCGCAGCATTCTGCAGTTCATCAGCGCCCTCTGCTGTCACTGAGCGGCACTTCAGCAGCGCGTCTCCTTCACCGGTTCAGTCATGTGCAAACGCACGTTGGGCTTGTTTATATCTGAGCGCGTGTCCCTTTGACGCAGAATACAGCGGTTTTGAGCATTTATACGGTTGATGGGCAAAGTATTCTTGAGTGCATTATAACATTTTTATAAATTGTTAATAAATTATTATTTACGATATTTTAAAGTGCCCACGATAACAATATTGTGCATATTCATTATCGTGATAAATCGCATTATCGAAAATCGGCACATGTCTACATACAATAGTCCATAAACCGAATCATGTCCTCATAAACTGCGAGTAAACACACACAAATGTTGACAGGCCACTAAATACAGTCCATACCACAGAGACGGACGTCCTGCTGCTGCTGTTTCTCCTGTTCAATTTATTTCTGCCTCAGATTTGATTGTGGATCATTATCTGTATTAGCTGAGATAGATGGGTTTCTCCACGCTTGAGGACGTCACCGCTTTGTTCGCGATCGTCATTTTTTTAGCTCCGCCCACACGATACGCCTCCAGGCGCTCGGGTTTTTCCGGAAAGACTCGGTACAGCCCATATTTCTTTTATAAATATAATAAAACTAAAGACTTTTTGGAGATATGAAGGATGCAATACTACTCTATAGGTACTCAAGATTGACATGAGATTGGCTGAAACTGAGTGTTTCACCCCCCCTTTAATGATCTTTATCAATGTATTTACAGGAAGTGTATGTAAGATTGTGGCCAAAACTGGTACTGCAGGTGTATCCCCCTCCCCCTCCCCCTGACTCGAGGTTGCCAGATTGGCTGCAGGATCAGCAGGAACGTTTGTAGCTGCAGCTGTGGTAACTAGAGAATATCTGGCAACCCGGAAGCCCAAACACTACTGACTTTGTGATTGGTCGATATGTGGAGGGCAGAGCTTCAGGCCAAAACACAACATGTCAACATCAACATCAGTTGAGGGCTGCGACAGCAACTTTTAAATGACAATATCCTGGCCGGACTACTGTTGTCAGTGATATAAGTATTTGAAATTACTTAGTAAACATGATTTCTTAATGTTTAGTGACATATCAGGTCCATTTTATGATTCATTGAAATACACTTCTTACATACACTTCCTTTAAAGGTGAAGTATGTAGTTTCTGCGACACTAGTGGCACCTAGAGGAATTACAGGTACGAGTGCTTATGAAGGCATGTCCCAATAAGCAAAAGTAGGCTACTTTCAATAAAGGTCCAGCATATAAGGAATACATTTAGCTGTGTTGCTACGTGTCATGAGTAAGAGTTTGAGTAGGCTAACACTCTGTGTACAGCGAATGTGAGCGTTTCGCTTATAATAAACTCATCCAGCATATTCTGACATGACGCGTCACAACTTGAGACTTGAGAGAACATTATAAACTGGTACATTTGTCTTTCTGAACGTGTGCATGATGATGCTGTATTGAAGCGTCCATGTTAGCGCGTAGCATCACAGTCTGAAGTCTGAAGGTCTAAATGCAATGACTTTGTGTAGTTTGTGTCACATGTGTAGTTTGGACAAAATGTAATGTTTTTGTCCAAAAATAATATAGATATAATACTGTAAAGTCTGTTGTAAGTGCTGCTAAAGTGGCTCATTTAAATGAATCTATTAGTATATTAATTAATACTGTACAGGGCTTGACATTAAAAGAGTTTTAAAGCTTCTAAATCAAGTAAAATGACGCAAAATCAAGTAATTTAAGCATGCCAAATTCAACTTTAATCATATAAAATGTAATTACCAAACAGCAAAATTTTGGCCAGTGAAAATGCTGAGTGGCATATAACTTTAGCCACAGTGGCTGATGAGCAAAAAAGTTAATGTCAAGCCCTGATACCGTATAAGCTCATGAAAATCGTCTCTGTGTACGCACCTTAAGCAACAGCTGCCTGACCCACACGATATTGTTGACGACCTCCGGAAGGTTTCTTCCAGCAAGAGGACCAGTTTTCTCTCCTGGAGCGCCATGACACCGGCTCTCAAAATCTGCCCGCAGTCCTGCACAACAACACAGCTAGCATGAAGAACTCTTTGTCTTTCTCTCCTCATAGGATGGCAGTTCTGAATCTAGATGGCCTTCGTCATTTGTAAAACTTTAGCCATGTGTTAAACTCTAGCGAGCTCGATAACGTAGACGGTCCTGATGCAGGCATGTTTCCAATCAGTCCTTTATGTGGTGTGGTTTCAGGACACGGTCTCAGAAGGTAGCTGCCTATGCTGACAGTATTCAGTGAACCGGTGATATATTGCTCAGTGTAGGGATGTCACAAGTACCGGTACTTCGGTACCATACAGTACTAAAATAATACAAATGTAACGATACCAGCATTTCTGTAGTACCGGTAATACAGACTCCTGAGTATATAAGGTATCCGCAGCTGTTCAGTCGCTTCCGTGTTTATCTAAGCGCAGGGCTCCACACTGTAGCTGAAAATATACTAGTGTCTATGAATATTTAACTGCAAAATAATATTTCAATATTACTCCTGCATGTTCTGTCTGTGTCTTGATCTTTTTTTATAAACAATGTTTACTTTTAAACAGCATGTAGCCTTTAAATGCTTATGTATTATTTACTTATAATGATTCTCATCATAAATAATAAACTCATTGAATTTAATTTTTTTATTTTAAATAGTTAAATTTAAAAAAAAACATTTAGCTGTGGTACCAAAATTGGTAGCGAGAACCGTAACATATTTATGGTATTGGTACCGACTACTGTAATTTTGGTACCGTGACATCCCTAGCTCAGTGTGTGTGTGTGTATGTGTGTGTGGGCTGGTAATCCCTACGCTATGGGGACAAAATGTCCCCACAAAGATGGCAATATCCGAAATCCTTGTCCTTGTAGGGACATTTTTAGGTCCCAGTGAGGAAAACATCTAATAAATCATACAGAAGGATTTTTTTTTTTAGAAAGTAAAAATGCAGAATGTTTCCTGTGATGGGTAGGTTTAGGGGCTGTGTGTGTGTGTGTGTGTGTGTGTGTGTGTGTGTGTGTGTGTGTGTGTGTGTGTGTGTGTGTGTGTGTGTGTGTGTGTGTGTGTGTGTGTGTGTGTGTGTGAGTGTGTGAGTGTGTGAGTGTGTGTGTGTGTGTGTGTGTGTGTGTGTGTGTGTGTGTGTGTGTGATCTGACCCTTGTTGTAGTCCAGCAATCGTGTGAGGAGCGTCTCTCTCTCAGGCTGCAGTTCTTTGCTGATTGTGGGTCGTTTGATCAGATCTCTGTGTTTCTGAAACGCCTGCAGCAGCTGAAACGACAGTAAGAAAATGTGCATGTCTGTGAGTTTATTATAAATCTGGGGTCACACATCAAGCACACAGACAGTCTGGAGTAGGGTTGGGTATCGTTTGGGTTTTTTACGATACCGGTGCCAAACTGATACTTCTAAAACAGTGCCTGAACAGATACTTAAAAAAAAATAGTTTTAAAAGCCACAAAACAACAGTGGATGATATTAAAGAATAGCTTTTTATCAATAAAAAAATCTTCAAATTGAACTATTTATTAAATGTTTAACGTATACTTAAATATATAAATAGATACAAAACACAATTTATTTAGCAAATTCACAGTAAAACCTAAGCCAACCACAACAGGCCTAATTTAACATTAAATAAGTTAATTAAAGGTGCACTGTGTAGTATTTTTGCAGTAAAATATCCAAAAACCACTAAGCCAGTGTTATATATTTTGTTCAGTTGAGTACCTACAATATCCCAAATGTTTCCAACTATTTGTAAATTGTGAGAAAATTGCTATTTTAACCACTGACCGGGACGTGTCAGCATAGCGTCTGAGGGAGTCGCCTGTCAATCGCGTCATATCTGCGCTACCCTCGGTTTCGGCTTTTATTTGGCAGAAGAGCCTTACTCTTAGCAGTGTGAACAAGTGAACGCACAGAGGAACGTCATAACATCATTTTAAACACTCTTAAATGTATCTAATATGATAAACAGAGCTGCTTTACCTCATAATCATAACCGGAAGAGCGGATCAGTGCAGGCGCCCGACGACTGTGTCCCGTCCCGTCATAATAAAAGTCCCGGTATTCGCGAGGCGGGTATTTGTTTAACAATCGCTCCAGCGGCCGTGCTCAGCTCCTCAACACTCGGTCCTGCTCTGCTTTACACTACAGTAACGTTAATAACCGCATGCGTCAACATGATTTCTGCCCGAGTCCTATTTTCCACCGGCTGTGAGGTGAAGACCACATGTCCCAAGATACTGCGCTCACACTTTGCGTCATCAAACTACACATTTGTTTTGAATAGGCGCCCTCCAGTGGACGGAAAGTTGCATAGTGCACCTTTAACATCCTAATAACAGCAGTAGTCGGTATTCTTGGTCTGCTACAAACCAGCTTCAGTTGTAATATGACCATATTCTCTGGCTAAATATTTTAGTACACATCGCCTTATTGTTTAAGTGCTTCTCAAAAGACACACAGCAGCCGCAATAGTGCCGTATCGGTTTTATTTACTTTTTTTCTTTTTTATTAAAAATATTCACAAACTTGTTAACTATGTCATGAACTATCTGATATTCTGATTTTCAAATGTGTGTAATTGAATGTGTGTTAGTTGATCTATAATGCACAATGGGCGCCGCCATGTTAGTCTGCGCATGAAGTGACTGCTGAAGTAAGAGAAGACTAGAGTAAACTATATAGTAACTTATATAAAGTGTATCTGATATGAATAAAACACGTAGTCAGATTATAACTGTCTGAAAGGATTGTCGTTGCCGCTATAGACATCAGTGTGTGCGTTTTGCTAGTGTTTATGTGCATTTAAATGTCTGAAAACTAAACTAAACATGATGTGGTGAAAACACTGAATAGTTGTGATATGTGACGAGCGGCGAGTGTGTGTGTGTGTCTCTGACTCTGAGCCGGCCAAAGTGAGAAAGCACGTTTGAATTACAGCGGCACCGAAATGAGGAACCGAAATCTGCCGTCTGATTCGGTCCAGTACATACCGGTTATATACAGGGAGTGCAGAGTTATTAGGCAAGTTGTATTTTTGAGGATTAATTTTATTATTGAACAACAACCATGTTCTCAATGAACACAAAAAACTCATTAATATCAAAGCTGAATATTTTTGGAAGTTTTAGTTTTTAGTTTGAGCTATTTTAGGGGGATATCTGTGTGTGCAGGTGACTATTACTGTGCATAATTATTAGGCAACTTAACAAAAAACAAATGTATACCCATTTCAATTATTTATTTTTACCAGTGAAACCAATATAACATCTCAACATTCACAAATATACATTTCTGACATTCAAAAACCAAACAAAAACAAATCAGTGACCAATATAGCCACCTTTCTTTGCAAGGACACTCAAAAGCCTGCCATCCATGGATTCTGTCAGTGTTTTGATCTGTTCACCATCAACATTGCGTGCAGCAGCAACCACAGCCTCCCAGACACTGTTCAGAGAGGTGTACTGTTTTCCCTCCTTGTAGATCGCACATTTGATGATGGACCACAGGTTCTCAATGGGGTTCAGATCAGGTGAACAAGGAGGCCATATCATTAGATTTTCTTCTTTTATACCCTTTCTTGCCAGCCACGCTGTGGAGTACTTGGACGCGTGTGATGGAGCATTGTCCCGCATGAAAATCATGTTTTTCTTGAAGGATGCAGACTTCTTCCTGAACCACTGCTTGAAGAAGGTGTCTTCCAGAAACTGGCAGTAGGACTGGGAGTTGAGCTTGACTCCATCCTCAACCCGAAAAGGCCCCACAAGCTCATCTTTGAAGATCTTTCAAGACTCACTCTCATTTCATCAGTCCATAAAACCTTAGAAAAATCAATCTTGAAATATTTCTTGGCCCAGTCTTGACGTTTCAGCTTGTGTGTCTTGTTCAGTGGTGGTCGACTTTCTGCCTTTCTTACCTTGGCCATGTCTCTGAGTATTGCACACCTTGTGCTTTTGGGCACTCCAGTGATGTTGCAGCTCAGAAATATGGCCAAACTGGTGGCAAGTGGCATCTTGGCAGCTGCACGCTTGACTTTTCTCAGTTCACGGGCAGTTATTTTGCGCCTTGGTTTTTCCACACGCTTCTTGCGACCCTGTTGACTATTTTGAATGAAACGCTTGATTGTTCGATGATCACGCTTCAGAAGCTTGGCTATTTTAAGACTGCTGCATGCCTCTGCAATATATCTCACTATTTTTGACTTTTCTGAGCCTGTCAAGTCCTTCTTTTGACCCATTTTGCCAAAGGAAAGGAAGTTGCCTAATAATTATGCGCACCTGATATAGGGTGTTGATGTCATTAGACCACACCCCTTCTCATTACAGAGATGCACATCACCTAATATGCTTAATTGGTAGTAGGCTTTCCAGCCTATACAGCTTGGAGTAAGACAACATGCATAACGAGGATGATGTGGTCAAAATACTCATTTGCCTAATAATTCTGCACTCCCTGTAGGTGCCATATTGGCAACAGGTTTCGGTACCCAACCCTAGTCTGGAGGTTCACAAGGTTAACAATTTGAGTTTTGTTTGAGAAATGGATATGAGATATTTAACTACACTTTCTGAGGAGGAAAATTCACAATGTCTCACAGTTCTTCTAATACACTACCCTTCAAAAGTTTGGGGGTGGTATGATTTTTAAATGTTTCTGAAATCTCTTCTGCTCACCAAGGCTGATTACTTTCTCAGTAAGTCTAAGTGGGCGATTCTTGACTAGAAGGAACTATAATATGGACAGAATTTGTGTGAGTGTGTGTACCTGCTGCGGACTGTCCTGTGCATCTATTATGAAGGTCTTGAGCTTTCCAGCTGCTTCCTGTTCTGCTGGAGTGATGAGTCGATCAAACTGAGACACTGCGGCTCTCCATAAGGGCTAAACACACACACACACAGACACACACATATAGATATATCAAATAATCATTTTGATGGAAATACAATAGTGAAGGATTTGTGCATGTGTGTACCTCAGTATAAGGGTTGTAGTGTATCGGGTTGAGTCCCGTGAAAGGCTGATACACACGTGTGGCTGAAACCTGCTGTTTCCCTCCGGATAACAAGCGCTGCAGTTTCTCACACACAGATCGCACCTGCAACACCTACAACACACACACACACACACACACGGCATGAGATTATGCACAAGATTATACGGCAAAGACTGAGAGGTGTGCGGCCCGACCTCCTCCAATCGCTGGCCGAGGCTCTGTAGCCCCTGTGGGCGGTGCTTCTCTCCGCTCCACGGATGAGGTGAGTAACGTTTCCACACCTGACCAGTCAGGTGTTCACAGGCCGCCACCCACTGCTCACAGACAGCCGTGCCCCCTTTAAGTCCCTCCCTGACTGTGAAATAAGGATCCTCCCACAAGTGCAGTGCATTCAACTTCCTCTGGACAAACCTGCCGAGAGCTCCGCCTATAAACACACATACATCAGGAACGTCATTAGTACTTACTCAAATATATTATTTAAGGAAGTGTATGTAAGATTGTGGCCAAAACTGGTACTGCAGGTGTATCCCCCTCCCCCGCCCCCTGACTCAAAGTTGCCAGATTGGCTGCAGGATCAGCAGGAACGTTTGTAGCGGAAACTGTGGTAGCTAGAGCAGATCTGGCAACCCGGAAGCCCAAATTACTGACTTTGTGATTGGTCGATAGGTGGAGGGCGGAGCTTCAGGCCAAAACACAACATGACAACATCAACATCAGTTGAGCTGCGACAGCAATATCCTGGCCGGTATTTGATAAAGTATTTGAAATTAACATGATTTTGAAATGTCTAGTGACATATCAGGGCCATTTTATGATTAATTGAAATACATTCAAAGACTAGCATGTCTTAACTATCCAATTCAATTTTCTGTTTGTTTGTTTATTTTATTTTTTTAATTGTATGTGTACTGTTCAATTAACTGTGACTTCTTACAGCACTTGCAGACTGTTGCCCTTGTTTATTTAGTTGCTTCTATTGCTCTCTCTCCTCTTTTGTAAGTCGCTTTGGATAAAAGCGTCTGCTAAATGATTAAATGTGAATATACATTTCTTACATACAGTTCCTTTAAGTCAAACATCATTATTACTTATCAACACTTTTTTTAAGTCGCACCTATGACATCCATGAGTCTGATCATGCGTGTCTCGGGATAGGGGACGTGCTCAGTCTGCTTCCACACGTCATCTACTGTCTCACGTGTGCTCTCAATCAGGTCCAATACCTCCACCAGACTGAAACTATCCAGATTACTGTAGTCCTGAAACAAACACACATTCACAGAAAATGTAGAATTACATACACTTGGTTTTATCCACAAAATTAAAATGCATTGGCAACTAACTGAACTTAAATGTTTAAGTTAATAATAATTAGAGGTCGACCGATTCATCGGATTTGCAGATTAATCGGCACCGATAGCTGATTGGTGGAACAATCGGTTATCGGCAAAAATCAATACCGATAGTTTTTCCAGTTTGCGTCCGTTGTGGGAGTGGCTGAGAAGGCTGCTGTCATTACACAGTAGCCTACGAGAGCTCTGAGAAGGGTCTGCTGGCATTATTTGGCGCGAGAGCGGCCTCTAGAAGCCAAATGAAAAACTATCACTGTTTACATTACCACGTGAGGACACGTGAGGCTGTGCTTCAGAGCACACGCTGCACAGAGCGCGCTGACACATCTGATGCGCGTTTTAAAACACCAACAGAGAAACGGTATGAATACAGAACACTTCAGTACATGTTGCCAAATCATTATAAAGTAATTGATTTGTTGACTAGATGCTTTAGCAGGGGAAGAACAGCAGTATATGTACTTTGTCGTCGAGGCTGACAGGACGCTAATATTAGCAGCAGCGGTTACCTCAAGCATTTAAAAGGATGTAACTGAGAAACTTTTTTTGATGTGAGAAACTTTATCATGCATTCAACAGAAACGCATTAGACGTCAATACATATGTTGTTATTTTGATAAGAAAACCGTTGCGTTCTAAAAAAGCGATCTGTTTGGATTTATATGAAATGATAACACTTAATATAATACAATAGTATTCAATTTGTAACATTAAGTAAGTTAATAAATGCTGTAGAAGTATTATTCATTGTTAGTTTTATCTGTTAACCTTTTTATGCACTATGAACTAACATGAATGATTAAGGTAGAATTGTATTGATCGAATATTAATACATGCTGTAAAATGTACATTGCATAATGCATTTAGTTCATGTAAGCTAGCTAAATAAATACATCATTGTTAACAAATGGGATTTGCAGTCTGTTACCTGACATTTACATACATGTTTCTAGGTTATAGTTTAAGAAAGATTTATATTTGTAATATTTTAATGTTTTAGTTATTTTCTGTAGAATTTTTTTTCTGTTAGAACTCATTTTAATATTTTCATATTTACATATGAAATTTAACACATTTTCATGGTTCAGTACTTTTTAAAATTTCTTGTAATAAAGTTCAGCGCTGCTTTTTTACCTGTTATTTTATGTATTATTATTATATTTTAATCTAGTATCTTTTTAAAAACTATCGGTCGATTAAAACTACGATAAAAAATAAATAAATAAAAACGTTTTTGGTAATGGAAATATAGATGAAATAATATTAAATATAAATATTACATGAAAAAAATGTGAAATGTTGACTAAATGTGAGATTTTTTTTAAAGAAATTCTGTGTTGTGTATTTTAGTTTTGCTGGTCAAATAAAGGCATAAAACATTTATTTATTTTTAATCAAATGACATTTAAATAAACCCTATCATTTGTGCTGCACAACAGGGGTTTACTGTTCAAATTAAAACATGAAAAAAACATTTGTGATTATGCCTTTATATAGGCAATATCTATTGTCACCAAAAATGATCATGTCCAGGTCATATGTCCATATATGAAACGATAAGTCAATATATTGACTATCGCGACAGGCCTATGTACAACTGTGCGCATGAGCATCAAAACTCTTAATGTGTGTGTGTGTGTGTGTGTGTGTATGTACCTTCTCAATGGTGGTGAAAAGCTCAGAGAAGTGTGCCGCCCGCTCTCTCTCGCTGCTCTGATGTCCAGAGCGACTGACATCGGCCCAGAAGCAGAACTCATCCAGAGGGGTCGTGATACCTGCACGCATCAGCATGTTCATTCGCACTGGAATTTTAAATGTGTAAAAACACAAGATGAGAGAACTCACTCGACACATCTGACTCCGAATGACTCCGTTTCCCAGAATCCTTCGGTGCTGAGTGTCTAAGCACAGAGCCCAGCCCGACCTCAAGATCTGTGAGCAGAGACTGAAGCTTTGAGTCGAACGACTGACTCCATTTATCATCCTGCAGAGAGCAGAAAACACACACACATTACAAACCCAACCGCACATTCACACACACACGTGAAACACACGTCCCATGAGCCTGACCTGCAGCAGGATGGGGCCGTAGACCTGTCGCAGGGCCTGGTAAAGAGTGCTGATGGGAGACTCCAGCATGGAGGACACCAGGACGGATCGGTGCAGGTTGTCCTCTGACACCACACACGGATGAGGTTTGAAGAACACCAGAACCCTGCCGTCGCCCTCCATACTCTCCAGCTGCACAAACACAACATCAGCTTTATCTTTTGCTTTTCTGACAGTGTTTGGTAGCTGAATGTAGAGCTGGGTGGTTTATTGAATGTCACTTTAATATTGCAAATATAAAATAATACTAATTACCATGAATATTAAGCATGTTTTATTGGGCCATTAAGTTTCCTGAAGATTATATATAAATCTGTAGCAATCATAACACATGAACATGAATCAGTGATTCATTTGACATCTTTCTTTAATAGTGTGTAATG
This sequence comes from Pseudorasbora parva, assembly GCF_024679245.1. Taxonomy (NCBI): domain Eukaryota; kingdom Metazoa; phylum Chordata; class Actinopteri; order Cypriniformes; family Gobionidae; genus Pseudorasbora; species Pseudorasbora parva. The sequence goes on from NC_090179.1 coordinate 43,503,004, forward strand.
TTACAGTTCAAGGATGAAAAAGCTCTTCCAGTTCTTCTCTATATCAGTGTCAGTGTTTCTGAACTCCTGAAACGCCTCCATTGCAATCTCGAGTTTTCTTCCGGGAACGAACACGTCACAATATTACTCGTTGAAATAATTCATACGCCGAATAAAGGGACGGGGCCTGTTGAGTGAGTTAGTAGTGTGTTAAAACTATCGGTTATGGTAAGGGGCGGGACATTTCCCAAACATGCTCAAAGCACTTGACCAGTCACAACACACTGCTCCAGCCGACCAATCAGAGCACAGTGCTTTTCAGAAGGCGGGGCTTCATAGAGACAGAAACTAAACAGAGCGTTACTGACAGACTGAGAAGAGAGGAGCCGCAAACAGGGACGTTTCTAGGCCTTTTTTAATCTAAATTTCTACTCAGCCCCGCCTAAAAAAATGTGAATAGCATTGTGATCTGTACACGCATTTTCCATTAGTCCCCTTTAAAACTAATATGAAAACAGCAGGGGGCTTTGGCTCCTTCCCGTCTTTTAGTCAGCTGTTCCTCAGTCCGCAGCGCCAGCATCAGAACAAGGTGTGTGTGTTTATTGATAGATTGTTATAATATAATGTGGAGTTATTTGATATAAATGCAGTTTACATAATGTGAGATGGGAGCAATACAAGATGGTTTCTCATCCACTATAAAGTTTTCGCTGCGCTCACCTCTCATCACACCGCATCTGTTTTCCTCCAGTGAAAACAGAACGACATCATTTAGAAAATAATTGTGGTGTGGTAAACGAGCGAGAGACATGGGAGGAACGAGTGAGAGCCACACCAGTCTCGAGTCCTCTCATTAGGGAGCTCGGAGGCATTTAAGGACGAGCGACACCAGTCAAGGACGAGAGGACCAGGCCTGGACTTTACGTTGAGTTTTCTTTATGTTTTGTTATGTGTGTGCAGGCAGTCGTCCGTGAGGGGCTGCCCGCGGTTTTCGTTTTGTTTATTTAATAAAAGTTGTTGAATGTTCGCCGGTTCCCGCCTCCTTCATTCCCATATAAGAGTTGTTTATTACAGTCATTTTTAAACAAAACGTATTATTGTGGAGGTGGCGTTGGATTAACATCATGCTTAGGAATGATTAAAGACACAATAACACTGTAGAAACTGTTTGTTTATTTAATATAAAATTATTATATAACCATTAAAAATGTTGAGTAAACAGATTTTTTGCAGTGCAGTGACAGACAGCACTCAGTCAATGCACTCATTTAAACTGCTTTCCAGAGAATGACAGAGATAGAGAAAAATTGTATTCCTTCCTTCCTTCGTCTCAGATAGAGCACGTTTTTCAGGTTTGAAAGGCTTCATTTAGAAAAGTGCAGTGCGCTACGTTTCAAGAGCAAATGAAGAATCAAGAGAATCAAGTTCTAGTCAAAAGACTAAGGGATGTATTTACATAATGTAATTTTGTAAATGCTAAGAAATGAGAAATAACGAGATTATTTCAGCTCAAGCTGTGCGTACCTTGTTTGAGAAATGCAGCTCGTCTGCGTGTCTGCTGACGGCCAGCAGAAACTCATTCCCATCATCTAGGAAGTTATCGAGGGGACGGCAGGAGAGAGACGCTGGTGTGTCCAGAGTGAAGTGGTTTCCCGCCGTGGTCAGGATGAAGAGTTTCCGAGGGTCGGCTGTCCCGGACGGCATCTTTTACCTGTTTACATATCCCATAAAACATGATAATAACAACAGTTATTGAAGAAATCATACAGGCAGCCTTTATATTTTCTCTCAATTCAAATTTAAATATGTGTAATAAAGCAGTGCTGTTTATGACAGCATACAACCAGATATATATATTTGACTGACAGATACCTGTCAATTTGAATTCCTGTGATACTTGGAGTCTTTTTGCATAAACAATCATCAGTATTTCATGCAAATGTCTGCAACCACATGGCGTATTTATGCATTTGGAAACGTTATATATATATATATATATATATATATATATATATATATAACACGTGACATCTGGACTAATTCACTTTAATACTGTTGTCAACACAAGAGCGACAAGCAAATGCACACGTATTACTTGTATAATGCACAAATACATACATATAAAGCCCTCTGTAAACATGAGCACAATAAATAAAGGGAAAAGAGCGTCTTACGGTCTATTGAAGTCAGATTCCGACAGTTTGACCAGTTCTGCTGAGGGATTAGCACGCTAGGCTAGGCTAACCACTAACTTATCTCTCACATGAAGTGAATTTACTCCTGCACAATAAAATAAAGTGCTTCTGTTACACGGAAAGCAGAAGGTTTATGGCACGCTTAGTGATGGATTTTAAACGCAACGCCGACAGCAGATCCATGTCGTTTGTCGGGTGGATATGCAGAGCAGCTTGAGGGAATGTTGTGGCGCATTAGCGGTGAAGCTGGCGCGGTCTCCGTGGCAACTGCGGCCATATCGTCACGTAACGGGTGTCGTGAATGACAAGCACGTACGTAAAAGCGCGGACTAGAGTCATTGTTAGGATTCAGGAGCAAAAAAATACATTAATGCTTCGCTTTCTTTCTATCTATCTATCTATCTATCTATCTATCTATCTATCTATCTATCTATCTATCTATCTATCTATCTATCTATCTATCTATCTATCTATCTATCTATCTGTCTGTCTGTCTGTCTGTCTGTCTGTCTGTCTGTCTGTCTATCTGTCTATCTATCTATCTATCTATCAACCTGTCTGTCTGTCTGTCTGTCTGTCTGTCTGTCTATCTGTCTATCTATCTATCTATCTATCAACCTGTCTGTCTGTCTGTCTGTCTGTCTATCTGTCACGTCACAGACAAAGGAAAAGGTGCGAGGACTCAAGTGCAGAGAAAGATAATTTATTACAAAATAAACATAAACTCAAAACAAAACCCACGAGGGGGAAAAACACACAATAGAATAATAAAATATAAACTTAAACAAACCAACAGAATCACAGGGAGAACGGGAGACGCAGACATTACACAAGGATCCAACACAGACTGACAAACACAAGGAGATTATAAAGGGAACAAACAAGGCAGATAATGAGGGAGAACAGGTGGGGCAAATTAACCAATAATCAGATAACAAGGGGGAGGGAACTGACAGGGACACGAGCACATGCTCAACATAACAAAACCCACAAGTGCACACACGACAGGACAGGCATGTGACATTACCCCCTCCTTAAGGAGCGGCTACCAGACGCTCCACTAGGGACGGGAGGGACAGACCCGGGCGGGACGGGAGGGACAGACCAGGGAGGGACGGGAGGGACAGACCAGGGAGGAACGGGAGGGACAGACCAGGGAGGGACGGGAGGGACAGACCAGGGAGGGACGGGAGGGACAGACCAGGGGGGCACGGGAGGGACAGACCAGGGGGGCACGGGAGGGACAGACCAGGGGGGCACGGGAGGGACAGACAAAGAAGGTACAGACAAGGGAGGGGTAAACAAGGGAGGAACGAGGAAAACAAAAAGTTCAGGAGGCCATGGTGGCCCACAAAGTTCGAATGGCCAGGGCGGCCCACCGAGTTCGGGAGGCCCACCCAGTTCAAGCGGCCGGGGCGGCCCATAGAGTTCAGGCAGCCAGGGCAGTGCGGGTAGAGCAGGGCGCCAGGGAGGCGCGGTGAGAGCAGGGCGCCAGAGAGGCGCGGTGAGTGCAGGGGGCGCCAGGGAGGCGCGGTGAGAGCAGCACGCTTCAGTGGCGCGGTGAGAGCAGGACGCCTCAGCGGCGCGGTGAGAGCAGGACGCCTCAGCGGCGCGGTGAGAGCAGGACGCCTCAGCGGCGCGGTGAGAGCAGGACGCCTCAGCGGCGCGGTGAGAGCAGGACGCCTCAGCGGCGCGGTGAGAGCAGGACGCCTCAGCGGCGCGGTGAGAGCAGGACGCCTCAGCGGCGCGGTGAGAGCAGGACGCCTCAGCGGCGCACGGAGAGCAGGACGCCTCAGCGGCGCACGGAGAGCAGGACGCCTCAGCGGCGCACGGAGAGCAGGACGCCTCAGCGGCGCACGGAGAGCAGGACGCCTCAGCGGCGCACGGAGAGCAGGACGCCTCAGCGGCGCACGGAGAGCAGGACGCCTCAGCGGCGCACGGAGAGCAGGACGCCTCAGCGGCGCACGGAGAGCAGGACGCCTCAGCGGCGCACGGAGAGCAGGACGCCTCAGCGGCGCACGGAGAGCAGGACGCCTCAGCGGCGCACGGAGAGCAGGACGCCTCAGCGGCGCACGGAGAGCAGGACGCCTCAGCGGCGCACGGAGAGCAGGACGCCTCAGCGGCGCACGGAGAGCAGGACGCCTCAGCGGCGCAGGGAGAGCAGGACTGCTCAGGGGCGCAGGGAGAGCTGGGCGCCTCAGGGGCGCAGGGAGAGCAGGGCGCCTCAGCGGCGCAGGGAGAGCAGGGCGCCTCAGCGGCGCAGGCAGGAAACTTCTCCAGTCCAGCAGTATCCACCGGCACTGGGACCACCGGAATACGATCTGCTGGCATTGGGACCACCGGAACATGATCTGCCGGAACTGGGACCACCGGAACACGATCCACCGGCACAGGGACCACCGGAACACGATCCACCGGAACTGAGACCACCGGCACACGATCCACCGGAACTGGGACCACCGGAACTGCCTCCGGGGCTTCGGATAAAGCCCTGTGCTCCTTCCACGCATGCAGGACTGCCACCACAAAGCATCCCATCACAGCCCTCCAGGCCGTTTCCGGACTCGGGACCACCGGAACACGATCCACCGGCACAGGGACCACCGGAACACGATCCACCGGCACAGGGACCACCGGAACACGATCCACCGGCACAGGGACCACCGGAACACGATCCACCGGCACAGGGACCACCGGAACACGATCCACCAGCACAGGGACCACCGGAACACGATCCACCGGCACAGGGACCACCGGAGCACGATCCACCGGCACAGGGACCACCGGAACATGATCCACCGGCACAGGGACCACCGGCGCACGCTCCGCCGGTACTGGAACCACCGGAATACGATCCGCCAGCATAGGGACCACCGGAATACGATCCGCCGGCAAAGAGACCACCGGAATCCGATCCACCGGTACTGGGACCCCTGGAATCGGGACCACCGGAGCAGGTACGGAGGGAGCCTTTCTCCTCCTCCTCCGTTTCGGGACCACCGGAGCAGGGACCACCGGAACACGGTCCACCGGCATAGGGACCACCGGAACACGATCCACCGGTACAGGGACCTCCGGAACACGATCCACCGGAATAGGGACCACCGGAACACAGTCCACCGGCATAGGGACCACCGGAATACGATCCGCCAGCATTGGGACCACCGGAACACGATCCGCTGGCACTGGGACCACCGGCACAGGGACCACCGGCACAGGCACGGAGGGAGACTTCCTTCTCCTCCTCCGTTTCAGGACCACTGGAGCAGGGACCACCGATCTTGGGACTGCCAGGGCAGGGGCCATCTCCCTGGCAGCTCTCTCCTGCTGGCAGGCGATAGCTTCCACCATTGCCTCAAATGTGCCTCCGTCATATGCCCTTCTGAGCCACCACTCCATGGGCTCATCTAGGGCATAATTAAAAAGGTCCTTGAGTGCAGAGTCACTGAGCCTCAGCCCCTTGGCGGTCTCCAGGAACTTCTTTGCAAAATTCCTAATCTCCATTCCCTCCTGGTGAAGTAGGTGGAGGACTCGAAACCGTAGAATCCGCTCATAGTGAGGACAGGTGGTGAGCGATTCCGGGATCGAGTCCTCTCTCTGCTGAGTCCTCAACAGGGTTGGATCCTTCTGTCACGTCACAGACAAAGGAAAAGGTGCGAGGACTCAAGTGCAGAGAAAGATAATTTATTACAAAATAAACATAAACTCAAAACAAAACCCACGAGGGGGAAAAACACACAATAGAATAATAAAATATAAACTTAAACAAACCAACAGAATCACAGGGAGAACGGGAGACGCAGACATTACACAAGGATCCAACACAGACTGACAAACACAAGGAGATTATAAAGGGAACAAACAAGGCAGATAATGAGGGAGAACAGGTGGGGCAAATTAACCAATAATCAGATAACAAGGGGGAGGGAACTGACAGGGACACGAGCACATGCTCAACATAACAAAACCCACAAGTGCACACACGACAGGACAGGCATGTGACACTATCTATCTATCTATCTATCTATCTATCTATCTATCTATCTGTCTGTCTGTCTGTCTGTCTGTCTGTCTGTCTGTCTGTCTGTCTGTCTGTCTATCTATCTATCTATCTATCTATCTATCTATCTATCAACCTGTCTGTCTGTCTGTCTATCTATCTATCTATCTATCTATCTATCTATCTATCTATCTATCTATCTATCTATCTATCTATCTATCTGTCTGTCTGTCTGTCTGTCTGTCTGTCTGTCTATCTATCTATCTATCTATCAACCTGTCTGTCTGTCTGTCTGTCTGTCTGTCTATCTATCTATCTATCTATCTATCTATCTATCTATCTATCTATCTATCTATCAACCTGTCTGTCTGTCTGTCTGTCTGTCTGTCTGTCTGTCTGTCTGTCTGTCTATCTATCTATCTATCTATCTATCTATCTGTCTGTCTGTCTGTCTGTCTGTCTGTCTGTCTGTCTATCTATCTATCTATCTATCTATCTATCTATCAACCTGTATGTCTGTCTGTCTGTCTGTCTGTCTGTCTGTCTGTCTGTCTATCAATCTATCTATCTATCTATCTATCTATCTATCTATCTATCTATCTATCTATCTATCTATCTATCTATCTATCTATCTATCTATCTATCTATCTATCTATCAGTTTTTGTGATTTGGCTTCCCTGTCGATCATAGCAGACTAAATCTCTGTATTAGAGAAGAACATGAATTCTTCTTAATCCCACATCAACAGTCCTCAAATGCTTTGACAGTATTGTAATATTTTAGTCACAGCATTCAAGCTGCATCAAGCTCTTTCCCTGAGAGAGAGAGAGAGAGAGAGAGAGAGAGAGAGAGAGAGAGAGAGAGAGAGAGAGAGAGAGAGAGAGAGTGTGTGAGAGAGAGAGAGAGAGTGTGTGTGTGAGAGAGAGAGTGTGAGAGAGAGAGAGAGAGAGTGTGTGTGTGAGAGAGAGAGAGAGTGTGAGAGAGAGAGAGAGAGAGCGCAATGAAGGAGTAAGACAGAGATGGAGGGAACGCTGCATTAATGGGCTTATTGTAATATGGGAAAATACCTCAGAGACACACAAACCCAAAGAACAGCTGCAGCACGCTGGAAACTGAGTGTGTTGAGGGGCAGTAATTCCCAGTATAACAGTCGTATTTGACCTCAGACAAGCCCTCCATAATAATGTGAGGATATGTGTGTGTGTGTGTGTGTGTGTGTGTGTGTGTGTGTGTGTGTGTGTGTGTGTGTGTGTGTGTGTGTGTGTGTGTGTGTGTGTGTGTGTGTGTGTGTGTTTCTGCACAGCTGCAGGGCTCAAAACCTCCAGTCTGAGTGCACAGGAATTAAGACTCCAGGAAAGAGCCAAATGGACGTAAAATAAAGCACAATCACCCCACCGGGGAAAACACACACACACACTTTCAACACCACACATTCCACAGATCCGGACAAGCGCAGCGGAGGAGTTGGCTGACAGGCTGGGAGTTTTTACCGGAGAGGGGGAAATGTCAGCCATAGTGCTGTAACGTAACGGTTCCTGTGAGTTAGTGGCCGCAGGAGTACTGAATACACTCCAAAACACACACACACACACACACACACACACACACACACACACACACACACACACACACACACACTACACAACCGCAACCACAGCTAATCTACAGTCAACTAACAACCTCAACCCACTTTATAAATCTGTTTCCAGGAATAAGACTCGCTATTAAATGAACTTAAGAGAACAAGCAGCTAATAATCATCAAGACAAAATACCCTCACACATACAGAAATATATACAGATTCATACTTATTTATTTACAATGAAGATCCTTCCAGGAATACTCTAGCATTACCGTGTACTTGTCCAACAAACATGGAATTGCCATTATATCATGTCTAAAACAACAGATGGTACTGCCAGAGTAGTTTTTGGTACTTTCTTGTTAGAACACAATGACCTTCTATATAAAACAATACATTCAAATCAAAGAGAGACCATTGCAAATATGTATTAAACACACTAAAATATAATTTACAGTAACAGAAACAGATAAAGGCTATTCTAATCTGATGGAAAACATAAGAAAAATAAAAAACCTGAAGTGGTGCCAAACAATTGAAACTGTTGTTGGACCGGACAGAGTAACAGCAGGTGGCGCTGTTGCATTAAACGGCAGGGCACACGCTTATCTGACAATTTACATTAAACCAGGGTTGTTTTAGTTAGATTAAATGTAAAAAGTGAAAGTAGTTTTTGTCTTTGGAAAATAATGCAAAAAGTTTTTGGAAAAAAAATGCTAAAAATAAAATATAAATTGTAGATGAAAATGTAAACTTAAAAAACTTTAAAAATTTGAAATTTAAATAAAAAAATATTATCTAAAACTAAAAATTACTAAAACCAAAATTTAAATAAAAATTACTATAAAATACACATTAATATTAATTAATATTAATGTAACTAATATAAAAATAAAGCTTATTAAAAATATGATACTAAATAAAATCTTATCTTGATCCTATGAGACAAAATCATACTTGAGACTTCAACCAGAACATAATCAAGAGTGTAAGTCAGGACTAATTTTAATAAAACTGAAATATCATTAAAGGAAAGTGCCAACTTCAGTTATACAGGTCCTTCTAAAAAAATTGCATATTGTGATAAAGTTCATTATTTTCCATAATGTAATGATAAAAATTAAACTTTCATATATTTTAGATTCATTGCACACAAACTGAAATATTTCAGGTCTTTTATTGTTTTAATACTGATGATTTTGGCATACAGCTCATGAAAACCCAAAATTCCTGTCTCAAAAAATTAGCATATCATGAAAAGGTTCTCTAAAGGAGCTATTAACCTAATCATCTGAATCAACTAATTAACTCTTAACACCTGCAAAAGATTCCTGAGGCTTTTAAAAACTCCCAGCCTGGTTCATTACTCAAAACCGCAATCATGGGTAAGACTGCCGACCTGACTGGTGTCCAGAAGGCCATCATTGACACCCTCAAGCGAGAGGGTAAGACACAGAAAGACATTTCTGAACGAATAGGCTGTTCCCAGAGTGCTGTATCAAGGCACCTCAGTGGGAAGTCTGTGGGAAGGAAAAAGTGTGGCAAAAAACGAGAAGAGGAGACCGGACCCTGAGGAAGATTGTGGAGAAGGACCGATTCCAGACCTTGGGGGACCTGCGGAAGCAGTGGACTGAGTCTGGAGTAGAAACATCCAGAGCCGCCGGGCACAGGCGTGTGCAGGAAACGGGCTACAGGTGCCGCATTCCCCAGGTCAAGACACTTTTGGGCTACAGAGAAGCAGCACTGGACTGTTGCTCAGTGGTCCAAAGTACTTTTTTTCCGATGAAAGCAAATTTTGCATGTTATTCGGAAATCAAGGTGCCAGAGTCTGGAGGAAGACTGGGGAGAAGGAAATGCCAAAATGCCTGAAGTCCAGTGTCAAGTACCCACAGTCAGTGATGGTCTGGGGTGCCATGTCAGCTGCTGGTGTTGGTCCACTGTGTTTTATCAAGGGCAGGGTCAATGCAGCTCGCTATCAGGAGATTTTGGAGCACTTCATGCTTCCATCTGTTTAAAAGCTTTATGGAGATGAAGATTTGGTTTTTCAGCACGACCTGGCACCTGCTCACAGTGCCCAAACCACTGGTAAATGGTTTACTGACCATGGTATTACTGTGCTCAATTGGCCTGCCAATTCTCCTGACCTGAACCCCATAGAGAATCTGTGGGATATTGTGAAGAGAAAGTTGAGAGACGCAAGACCCAACACTCTGGATGAGCTTAAGGCCACTATCGAAGCATCCTGGGCCTCCAGAACACCTCAGCTGTGCCACAGGCTGATCGCCTCCATGCCACGTCGCACTGAAGCAGTCATTTCTGCTAAAGGATTCCCGACCAGGTATTGAGTGCATAACTGAACATAATTATTTGAAGGTTGACTTTTTGTTAACACTTTGATGTTTTTGTTACATCTGACTCAGGATCTGTGTAACACAAAAACTACCCAAACACTGGGTTGTTACGTCTGACCCAGGATCTGTGTAACACAAAAACTACCCAAACACTGGGTTGTTACGTCTGACCCAGGACCTGAGTAACACAAAAACTACCCAAAGTAGTCCAACTGATATAGACACTGTAGCTTAAATAACACTTTTTTTGTGGAGAAGAATCAACACAAGTACTTCACCTTTCTGCTTTCAAACTCCCGTAGACTTCCACTGTAAGTGCATTAATGTAAATGTGATTTATGTTTCTTTTTAGAAAGCAAGTCCGGATTGTTTTCTGTAGCCAGAAGAGCAGAGAACAGTCGCTCTTTGTTGGTTTGTATAGTCTCCCTCGTAATGAGTGTTTACAGCTTGTTTCATATTTCTGTAACAAACCATAAATGCCTCCACAAAACTCCTCAGAAAGTTCCAGCAAACGCTCATTAACCCACCCCCCCACCACCAGCTTTTACCTGCCGACGTATTTTTATATTTTCCCAGCATTTAAACATGTTAGCTTCAATCAAACCAGATGGATGTGTCCAATTCTCAGCCAGGCTAAACACGAGAAGCAATCGCAGCCAACTCTCTGTGAGTGATGGACGCTGGAGTGTGTGTGTGTGTGTGTGTGTTTCAGTGGAGGAGATCAGATCAGCCGTGTGTTTACCGTATCTGACTGAGATCAGAGCTGTGTGTGTTTCGTAGACATTAATGTTTAAATAAACTCTCACACACGCTGTAATTCACGGTATATCATCGTTTGGTCTTTTTCCTGTAATGCCTCTCCTCCCTCTCTGTTACACATCACATTTTTCCTTCTCCCTCCCCCCTTCATTAATCATGCTGTCGTCCGTGTGTTCTTTCAGTGTTTACATTAAACAGGACTATCACGGCAGGCCCGTGAGACGCTGGAGGAATTTAACCCTTCACACACACACACACACCTTCAGGGTTTACTGTGTAAGCATTTCTTAAAACCAATTGGTTTGAGGAACAAACATAAATTAGTTGAGAATGTATTCCTTTCTTTTTCTTTTGAGTTCACAGCTCAAGTAAATTGAATTGTTTCATTGTTTTGAGTTTTATGAACTAATTTCCTTTAATTTAACTGAAATCTCCCAGCATGCTTTGCCCACGGAACTCGAAAAGACGAGTAAATTGTCAAAAGCTGAATCTGAATTCACCCCCAAATTTACTCTTCTTTTCGAGTGAATCTTTTCCGATTCCTGGAGGGGGGACTCGATTTCTCACCCGACGTCTAGTGGAAGCAATCCGAAATCGCCTCCTAAACCCTCAATCATTATTCCCGGTAGTCCACTAAAGTTCATTTGAAGGAGTAAATTGGAAATGTGTGAGCTAATTAGGATCGCCGTTGAGTGCACACTCGTTATTGCAGTGCATTGTGGGACTGAATGAGTGCACTCGATAACGTCCACTATGGTTTCGGACACCACTACAAATGGCCCTTCTTAAGTAGCACCAAAACATTGCTGGTCAGTAACTAAGTACATTTACTTACATTTACTCGAGTCCTGTAGGCCTACTTAAGTACACTTTTTGAGGATCTGTACTTTACTTGAGAATTAAATTTTCTGGAAACTTATGACTTTAACTTCACTACATCTGAAAGACAAATATTGTACTTTTTACTCCACCACTTTTGAGTAATAACTTTTACTCAACCATTTTTTTCTTCTTTTAAAGGTGTTTGGGTTTTTGCAGAAAGCCTTTCAGGAATCACTCTTGTAGAGTCTTGTGAAGTTCAATGATTTCACAGCATTTATTAAACATTGATTTATAGTTTAGAGCAAAATGGAAGAAGACGGATGTCAAAATGTTCATTTTGTTGAGTTTTCACATAAAGAAAGTTGATTATGTCTTCAGTGAAGGTGAACAGTGTGAGAATATCAGATGTGTATCAGTGTATTGGATCTGTGCATTCGGCCTTAAAGTGACAGCAGCTTTATAAAGAGCTTTGTAACTTTTCTACAAGTATTTAAAAGGTTACTTCAGCGATTAGCATATGGCTTTGTATCAGTAGAAACCCTGGAGTATATTCAAATGATTGAGCTTTCCCCCCTCATATCCCCCTGAGACAAGAGATTTATGCATTTTAATTCTGGAAAAATTCCTCCTATGATGCAAATTGACGATTTTTGCATCATAGGAGGAATGTTTGGCCAGAGGCTAAAAACTACAGCCAGCAGAGGGAGCCATTTCCTCATGTTTTGAATCCGCTCATGAGGGATGGAGATCACACTCACAGCTCAGCTCGCAGCTACAGGCACTCATTTAAATGGAGCTATGGTGAGCAATGTAAGTCTTTTAACTTCTCAAATTAATTTCTATGAAAGTTAAGCTTGCAAAGGCATGAACTGAAACGCGCCAGACTGAACTCGCATTGTGAATGTATGTCGCGAGTGTAGTGGCGATTACCTCAGCTCTCATCACGAGAGCTCATCAGCTCATTTATCTCACTCCTGCAGTTAGTGCTCAGTGCTGTGAGACTCGCGCGGCGACTCACTCATTATATTGAACACACACATTCAGTTTTTAATTGTAGTGTCTTCTCTAACTCAGTCACAGTAATCAAGTTGGTGGTGTTGGGAATGGCCTCACAGGGCAGCGAAGCATTCTGGGAATTGTAGTCTTTCATCCCCATGGGACAAAAATACATTTTCTGTCCTTTCTCGGTCTAGAAGACACCAAATTCTAAAATAATTTCACATTTCTACTACATTGATGACCCAGTTTAAATACAGATTCATCTTCCCAGCGCTGAAGTACCCCTTTAAATGAGTTTAAGTTAGTCGTATGCTAGTATGTCAGATGGAGCGTCACTGACTGGCTTAAACCATGATGGCATAGTTTACATCCATAAAACAACAATAAAATAATGCATTGGCATAAAAAAGGAAATTTACTTTTGATACTTAAGTACTTTTGAAAACAAATACTTCTGTACATTTACTTGAGTAAAAATCTGTTTTTACAACTTTCACTTGTAACGGAGTAATATTTGACCAGTAGTACTGTTACTTTTACTCAAGTAATGAAGTTGTGTAGTTTGTCCACCTCTGCCTAGAAGCAAGAACCGCTTGTGTCAGCGGCTGGGGACGGGGCTACAGTGAACAACAAGATCAACACAAACTTGGCATCCGCCATTTTATAAATAGCAGCTAATGGAGCTAATAGCTGCTCGATTGTAATCTCCGTCAGACAGACAGCTGGACGAATGTGTTGGATTGGCTTTGTGTTGATGCCGATTTAGGACCGTAAAGCCATGAGCATTAATAGTAAAGGTTTTGTTCGCGATGCATCGGCACTGTGCAGACCGATAGCCGTATGACATTAAAGTACAGCGAGATCATACGACTCCTTATGATCATTAATTAATGATTGCAATTCCTACAAAATCTGGTTATGATTTATTTTGTTTAAAATTTGTTATGATGACCATTAATCTCTTTTTAAATACATGGTTCATATTGTTAGGGGTTAACAGCTTATGACCCAGGACCAGTAGTGAAGAAATGAAGACAGAGTCAGGATTGCAATTAAATAAAATAAAAATTTACTTAAGAATAGTTTGCAGTTTCAAAAGCAGAAGCCAGCTTCAAGTCTCACAAGGAGTTCGTAGGTCGCGCTCCCTCTCTCACCGTCTCGTTGCCTCGCCCTATCGTACATACAATTGTCCCAACAGTTATACCGTTTTCAAGGTCTTATCCACGTCATTACTGCGATGTGGATGGTTCTGATTGGCTCAGAGACAATGCACAGTCATGGTAAATTTCCACTCAAGTCAGTTAATCTGATGCACGTTTCCACTGACGTGTCACTTGTTGATGCTTTCACCCAGAATTAGGCCCGTAGTGACCTTCCAGATCTGGAGCAGGCGCCAGCTTGCCCAGAACAACAAGTCCACCCATCTCTTAGGGTGCCTATTGAACACCATTCTGATCTGTAACATAGAATATTGCACACATACACAGATACACAGTCTCTCCAAGGTTGGAGCTGATTAAGCTCCAGTTCTATCTAGTTCTTACCAAAACATACTGATAACATGTGCTTTCTTTTAGTGAGAGGGACACACAATAGTACAGGCAATATTCATCTTGAGTCTTTAGTGTTTCAGTAAAAGGAAATATAAAAGGAATAAAACATAATAAATTAAATGAAAGACAAATCCATATTTCATTTCTGTAAGCCGGGCTAAGTGAGCAAACGCTGTTACTCCACTCCTGACATGTTAGATGTGTGTGATACCTCAAATCCAAACACACGACCTTGTTGCCAGTGTTTAGTGACACATCACACATCTCTAGGCCAGACCCTCAGTCACTCCTCAGAGACCAAATACACACTTTAGAAAACAAGAAACTAAAACAAAATCATAACTGGATAGAATCATTATAATAATATAGGATAAATATTGATTAAAGTTTTGATTATGAAGTTAATTAGGATATAAATATATACAGGTATATTGAAGCGGCAATGGATTTCAAAATCCCCCCTTCAATATATTAGTACATAACTGAAGCTATAGTTTGTGAAATCAAGCATTTCTTACACTGTAAACCCTAATTGGTTTGAGGGACAAACATAAATTAATTGAAAATTTATTACTTTCTTTTTCTTTCGAGTTCCCAGCACTGACAAATTTCAAGTAAATTGAACTGCTTCATTGTTTTGAGTTGTATGAACAAATTTCCTTTAATTTAACTGAAACTGGGCTGTGATTTTTCTATTTCCAAGCATGCTTTGCCCACAGCACTCGAAAAGAAGTTAATTGTAATTAAGTGTAATATAATATTGCAAGATTAATGGTAAGGGAGATTTAGTAGTGATTAATGTTTTGCTATGCTAATGTAGACGAGTTTCTGTTCACGTGAGTTTTGGAGAGTTACCGTCATGGTCCCGAGTGGCGCATACGGCTTGCTTTGAGATAAGTCACATATTACTGCCGTTTTCTTAATTTGTTTGTTATAGGTAGGAAAAACATATTATGTTGAGATAACCTGATAGTTTTAAGTTGAATGCATAAATTAGTGCACTCAAGTACGAAATAAAATTTCAACATTTTTGAGTTCTGACAACTTATTAGGGTTTACAGTTAAGTAATTAGCAAGAAGTCAAAATAAAAAAGTTAATGAACTAAGTATGTCACATGCCTGTCCTGCCTTGTGTGCACGTGTGGGTTTTGTCATTCTGAGCATGTGCTCCTGTCATTGTCTGATCCCTCCCCCTTGTTATCTGATTAGTGTTGACTTCTCCCACCTGTTCCCTCTTGATTTCTTCCATTTATAAGCTCCTTGTGCTTGTCAGTCTGGGTCGTATCCTTGTACTGTCTGCGTCTCCCGTTCCCCTGTGACTTCCATGTGGTATGTGTTTAGTTTTAGTTTATGTATTTTCTAGTTTATGTTTTCCCCCTCGTGGGTTTTGTTTTGTATTTATGTTTTATTTGTTGTAAATAGATTATCATTTTCCTGCACTTGAGTCCTCGCACCATTTTCCTTTGTGTGTATGTGACAAAGTATTGTATGTTAATTGCTGTCAGAATATATGAGATAAAAAAATAAAAAATAAAAATATATGACATAGCTAACTCAGTAGGAGCAATTAACATGCATGAGTAATAACATGCAATTAACATGCATGAGTATTAACATGTAATTAACATGCATGAGTATTAACATGTAATTAACATGCATGACTAATAACATGCAATTAACATGCATGACTAATAACATGTAATTAACATGCATGACTAATAACATGCAATTAACATGCATGACTAATAACATGCAATGAACATGCATGAGTAATAACATGCAATGAACATGCATGAGTAATAGCATGCAATGAACATGCATGAGTAATAACATGCAATTAACATGCATGAGTAATAACATGCAATTAACATGCATGAGTAATAACATGCAATGAACATGCATGAGTAATAACATGCAATGAACATGCATGAGTAATAACATGGAATTAACATGCATGAGTAATAACATGCAATTAACATGCATGAGTAATAACATGCAATGAACATGCATGAGTAATAACATGGAATTAACATGCATGAGTATTAACATGTAATTAACATGCATGAGTAATAACATGCAATTAACATGCATGAGTATTAACATGTAATTAACATGCATGAGTAATAACATACAGTTAACATATGCATGAGTAATAACATACAATTAACATATGCATGAGTAATAACATGCAATTAACATATGCATGAGTAATAACATGCAATTAACATGTATGAGTAATAACATGCAATTAACATATGCATGAGTAATAACATACAATTAACATATGCATGAGTAATAACATGCAATTAACATGTATGAGTAATAACATGCAATTAACATGTATGAGTAATAACATACAATTAACATATGCATGAGTAATAACATGCAATTAACATGTATGAGTAATAACATGCATGTAAACCCTCAATAAACTCAAAAACTGATAGTTCTGCTGACTTCAAATTGTGAATATAATTTAAAAAAACGAGTTAGCCCAACTTATTTGGGTTTACAGTGCAGAAAACACGATAAATAATCAATTATGTACCTCATTTACTGTACATTTCCTTGATAAAAAGTGTCCTGTCTTTGTCAGAAATGTAAAAAGAGACGCACAGAATCACTTGTATGCTTGTGTGCATTTGGTGTTTTTCATGATATCGATCTCAGATCGCCAGCTGTCTGGGTTTCATCATTGTGCATGTGTGACCGTCTTTGAATGTGTGTGTATTAATAGACGTGCTTAAGACTCGACCTTTCCCTTGGGAACACACGTTAAACTCGGGATGGTAAACTTGAGACGGCGCCGAGCATAACTGAGACGTTTCGCTCCGCAGGGTCTCGATTTCATAACTCCAGCGTGTTAACTTTGAGACGTCCACATTACTGAGCTGGTAATAGCATTAGTGTAGGCTTTGAAGCCTCTGCCAGGGATGCGTGGCGGGCGATCCGGACACTCCAGAGGAAAAGTAAAGACGACTCTGTATCTGGGAAACACAAACAGATCGGTGTAACTAGGAAACTTGAACACTACGTGACACACTTCTTCAGATCGGCCCTCAGAAGTTTCTCCTTCAGAGCTCTGGAGGTCTCGCTTATGTTGCATTTATTTATTGATCGTGGCTCAGGTGATTTTCCCGGGAAAATGGAAGTTTGAACTTTAAGCAAAGCTAACAGAGCAAGCGATCAACTTAATGCAACTTTCCCTTAATGGAGACAGAGTTTAACATTAATTTTGTTTAACATTTTAACTTATTTTACTTATGCTCACAAGCACTGTGCAGCTCGGTCAGATATCAATCATATTTGTGGAAACATTGGTATGGGTGCCTGTTAAGGCTCTCATGAATCAAAGTATGTCTGTGTGTGTGTGTGTGTGTGTGTGTGTGTGTGTGTGTGTGTGTGTGTGTGTGTGAGCCTGTTTATGTGGTTTATGAGGACACAAATTTGTATAACTACATGGGTATTACACTGGTATTACACTATAAATGTGGTTTATGAGGACATATCAAATGTCCTCATAATTCAAATGGCCTTAAAAACATACTAAATTATGTTTTTTTGACAAAGTAAAAATGCAGAATGTTTCCTGTGATGGGTAGGTTTAGGGGCAGTGTGTGTGTGTGTGTGTGTGTGATGGGTAGGTTTAGGGGCAGGGCAGTGTAAGGGGATAGAAAATACGGTTTGTACGGTATAAAAACCATTACGCCTATGGAGAGTCCCTGTAAACCACATAGACCAACATGTGTGTGTGTGTGTGTGTGTGTGTGATGGGTAGGTTTAGGGGCAGTGTGTGTGTGTGTGTGTGTGTGTGTGTGTGTGTGTGTGTGTGTGTGTGTGTGTGTGTGTGTGTGCATATGACTGTTGTGTGTGTGTGTGTGTGTGTGTATGTGTGTGTGTGATGGGTAGGTTTAGGGGCAGTGTGTGTGTGTGTGTGTGTGTGTGTGTGTGTGTGTGCATATGACTGTTGTGTGTTTTTGTGTGTGTGTGTGTGTGTGTGTGTGTGTGTGTGTGTGTGTGTGTGTGTGTGTGTGTGTGTGATGGGTAGGTTTAGGGGCAGTGTGTGTGTGTGTGTGTGTGTGCATATGACTGTTGTGTGTTTTTGTGTGTGTGTGTGTGTGTGTGTGTGTGATGGGTAGGTTTAGGGGCAGGGGCAGTGTAAGGGGATAGAAAATACGGTTTGTACAGTATAAAAACCATTACGCCTATGGAATGTCCCCATATGTCACAAAAACAAACGTGTGTGTGTGTTTGTGTGTGTGTGTGTGTGTGTGTGTGTGTGTGTGTGTGTGTGTGTGTGTGTGTGTGTGTGTGTGTGTGTGTGTGTGTGTGTGTGTGTGTGTGTGTGTGTGTGTGTGTGTGTGTGTGTGTTGTGGAGTCACAGTTGTGTAAACTGGAGCAGTCTGTCAGCTTGGCTCTCCAGGGTCTGTGTTCAGGGTTTTATTCTGTTATTTTGGGTCATGCGGCGCCCCTCAAGAGAAACCCAAACCATCTCGTGTGTGTTTGTGCTCTTATTGCCCCTGGTAACATGCTAACAGCTCCCTCTTTACCCCTCCGCGGGCCACGGAGGCAGTTTTAGCCCCAGAAGGAAGGGCTGATGGGAAGGGAAAATGTCTGACCTTGTAACTGTATCAGGGGAGAAGTGATGGAGAGCAAACCACACACACACACACACACACACACACACACACACACAAAAGTCATATGCACACTAAATATATCTTACAAACACACACATGCAGCACAGAGCGAATGAACCACACGACGGTGAGCAGGATGTGACATCAGGTCATTTACAACACACATTAAGGCCCGTTTCTGACACACACTCCCAGAAAACAAATCAGAATGATTATTATTATGACATAGATGAATAAATCCTAAATCATAATGATGACATTGGAATGATCAGATACTAAGTCAAGATTAAATTAATAAACTTAAATTATGAGATAAAAAGTTATCATAATGACAGTTATGGTAATTAGCTATGATATTATAATTATCTATTCTAACTGTCAATTGTGACATATATTTTTTAGTCTCATAAGTTTGCTTTTATGTCATAATTATTCCTTTTGTGTTATTATTTTACCTTTCATGTCATATTATGGCTTTTATCTCATAATTTTTACTTTTTATCTGATACATTTGACTGGTCACTTTTATGTAGCCTAATTGTTGACCTTTTTATGTCATAATTGTAACTTTTTATCTCATAAGTTTGACATTTTGTCATAATTATGCCTTTGTCTCATTATTACTTTGTCATAATTATGGCTTTTATCTCATAATTATTTGTTTGATCTTTCTTGGCACAATTATGCATTTTTATCTTTTTTTTTTTTACTGTCTAATTTTTTTTTTTACTTTTTAATGTCATAAATATGGTGTTTATTAAGATGTTTCTCATATAAGTTTGACTTTCATATTTTGACTTGTCACAATTATGCATTTATCAAACTATTTCAAACTTTTTCAAACTTTCAGATCAACTCTTTCCCAAACCAACTTAAAGTTTGTCTCTACGAACTTTTTTATCTAGTTATTTTTACTTTTTATGTCATAATTATAGCTTTGTATCTCATAATTTTTACTTTTTATTTCATAAATTTGATTTAGTCTTGTCACAATTATGCATTTGTACTTATTTTTCTTTTAACTTTTTGTCATAATTATGGCTTTTCTCTTTTTTTTGCTTTTTATGAATTTTATCATATAAATTTGACTCATATCTTGAGATGTTACAATTATGCATTTTTATCTAATTTAATAATTATACCTTTTTTACTTCATCATTTTTACTTTTTATCTCATAAGTTGTCATAATTGTGTTATCTCATAATTAATTTTTTTTCTCATAATTTCACATTTTTCTTTTCTGACTTGTCATAATTATACCGTTCATCTCAGAAGTTTGAATTTTCATTTCATAATTATGCCGTTTTTGTCATATTCTGACGTCATAAATATCTCTTTTTTAACTTTTTTATGTCATAATTATGGCTATCATCTCACAATTTACCCTTTCATGGTATACGTTTTCAAAATATTTTGACTTCACAATTATGTATTTTTACCTCATTATCTTTCACTTTTTTTGTGGCTTTTAATTTTTATCTCATAATTTTTACCTTTTATCTCCCAAGTTAGATTTTGTGTCATATTCTGACTTATGTCATAATTAATTGACTCTTTGTCATATTTTCAACTTTTTGTGTTCTGACTTTTATCTCATAATTATGACATTATATATGATATTTTTTTATTAAAATGTCTACACTGTAAAAAAAATTATATGTTCAATAAGTTATGACAACATATGTTTTTACATTGTTTTAGCTCATCAAAATAAGTTAAGAAATGTTAAACTTGTTTTTATTAGTTTTACAAGATGTAACTCATTTTTTAAAGTCAGTTAAAGGGGTACTTCAGCGCTGGGAAGATAAATCTGTATTTAAACTGGGTCATTAATGTAGTAGAAATGTGAAATTATTTTTGAATTTGGTGCCTTCTAGACTGAGAAAAGACAGAAAATGTATTTTTGTCCCATGGGGATGAAAGACTACAATTCCCAGAATGCTTCGCTGCCCCGTGAGGCCATTCCCAAAGCCACCAACTTGATTAGTGACTGATTTAGAGACACTACAATTAAAAACTGAGCGTGTGTGTTCAATATAAAAAGTGAGTCACTGCGCGAGTATCACAGCACTGAGCACTAAATGCAGGAGTGATGAGAGCTGAGGTAATCGCGACTACACTCGCGGCATACATTCACAACGCGAGTTCAGTCTGGCGTGTTTCAGTTCATGCCTTTGCAAGCTTAACTTTCATAGAAATTAATTTGAGAAGTTAAAAGACTTACATTGCTCACCATATCTCCGTTTAAATGAGTGCCTGTAGCTGTGGGCTGAGCTCTCCCTGCAAGCTGAGTGTGATCTCCATCCCTCATGCACGGATTCAAAACATGCGGAAATGGCTCCCTCTGCTGGCTGTAGTCTTTAGCCTTTGGGCAAACATTCCTCCTATGATGCAAAAATCGTCAATTTGCATCATAGGAGGAATTTTTCCAGAAATAAAATGCATAAATCTCTTGTCTCAGGGGGATATGAGGGGGGAAAGCACAATCATTTGAATATACTCCAGGGTTTCTACTGATTCAAAGCCATATGCTAATCGCTGAAGTAACCCTTTAAGTTGAAATAACTTAAAGGGGCGGTGAAATGCTGTTTCATGCATACTGATCTTTTTACACTGTTAAAGACTTGGAATCCCATACTAAACATAGACAAAGTTTCAAAAGTTAAGGTGGACGTTTGATGGGAGTATTTCTTTGTCAAAAATACTACTTCCGGTTAGTCATAAGTTTCGGCAAGTTTTTTGAGATCATGCGTCCCCTTTGACGTTAATAGGTCGGAATTTCCTTGTATGGGCCGTACGGACAATTCTACCGGAAGCGCGTGAGAGAGAGAGAGAGAGAGAGCGAAAGTAACAGCCTACGCCCATCAAAGCGCTGGCTTGTAGGATGCTGCACAGGTGATGTGCACATAACAATGTCACCAAAAAAGTGCGTTTTTGGTTGCCAGACCAAGACAGTCCTGCACAGATTCTCCAAAACCCAGCGTTAAGGCAACAGTGGATGTAATTTGCTTTTCCGGATCAGCAACTGAGTTGCGCGAATGTTTATATCTGTTCGCTGCATTTCGGTGCCGACTGTTTCATAAACAAGGCCCAGCTCGACGCCGGATTTTCCGATCGCCTAATGCTGAAGGATGGAGCAGTCCCAACGATAAAGGTCCCAACGTTAGAACCGCAGGCGGTGAGTAAGACTGCTTCAAATGTCTGTGTTTTTGCCTATGCCCATCAAGTAGCCCAAACATGATCACGTATAGTTAATTGATCAATGGAGCATGCGATGTGTAGTGCGTGTACATTTGTTTAGCTGGCCACTATATGTGTAACTTTATGTTTGTGTATTGTAAAAGCACTCCAAACAACAATACACAAAGAGTGGGGAAATATGTTGAACTAAATAAGCACGCTTCTTCATTCAAATGCGCTACTATTCCGTGTCTTTCTATGTAAACACTAACTTAACCTGCCGTGCAAAACCAGTCCGCTTACTGTCTACACAAACCACGCGTAAACACACAAACACACGTGCACAACTGCACTTCCCACATGTACACCTTCAAAGACAAAAATACGACGATATAATTCAAGTATAAATATGTAAATAACACAAGCCGCTAAGCATATTATATAGTTAGTGTATAACTTGTACCACATAGAGACGTCCTGCTCTAGTCGGTTTTGCTGCTGCTCCTGTTCAACTGCAGCCTCTGGGTCTGATTCCGGATCATAGATGTATGGCTGTATCTGATTAAAAGCCATATTTTTATTTTGAATAAAGTTTTTTTCCCGCTGTTAGGGATGACACAGCTTTACGACGCACTCGACTCAACACACAGCGCGCTGCTGCACACGTCATTATTTAGCTCCGCTCACATGACACGCCCCCACCCGCTCGGCTTTTTCCGGAAAGACTCGGAACAGCGCATCTTTCTTATATAATTATAAAAAAAATAAAGACTTTTCGGAGATATGCAGGATGCAATGCTACTCTATAGGTACTCAAGATTGTGAGTGAGGAGGAGTGAGGAGTGTTTCACCCCCCCCTTTAAACATCCAAGTTGATTGTACTGCAAAAGTTCAAAATGTGCCTTTTTTACAGTACATATACATTACATATTTAAATTATTATACATAATCTTAATTTAGTAAAAGACGTCAGTCAAGGTAGCGCCATATTTGATCTTTGATAGGAATGTGTGTGTCACTGTAAAGACTGCACGTCTATAGCCTCGTTTTCATCCGTATTAAATTGCAATACGGCGTGTAACCCGAGGACGGTCTGTAAGGGTCGTTTCTGCGGTGAGCCGCTCTGATTGGCTAGTTTTAGCGGGGCCACTTGACTTTTTGAAAGGCAGGAAGTCCAGCAGACCAGATTAGGCTGGTTTAAGAAGTTTTTTCCAGCAGTGCACTAGTATTTCACTCTGAACATAATCTATAACACAAAGATCCCAGTGGTGTCCTGCCAAATATGTGTTATGTGAATATGGTGTGTGTGTGTGTGTGTTTGTTAGGCCCGTGTTGAAACGACACAACTACACACAACACATAAACACATAATTCTTCTGAACTCTTGGACTGGTAAAGTCATTCTGGAACAGAGGTACAGAAACAAATGGACAGAAGGACAGAAAGAAAGAGTCACCTGGGGGAAATAAACTCTGCAGGTTTCAGGACATTAAAGCCAACGGTTTTCCCTGCAGGAAGCGTACACACACACACTGGAGGTATTTCACGGTATTTCACATTTGAAATCCTCTACGGAGCGATGTTGAGGATCCTCCAGACTGAAGGAACTCAAGCTTTAATATTCCCTGCGCTGTCAGAATATGTTTGTACTGTTTCAATACCTTCAGTCCGTCTTTATGATGTTTATGGGTGTATTGTCCGTGTGTATTTCTCCTGTCGATCCAAACTCATGACCGTTTGTTTCTATGAAACACAAAAATTCCCCAAGTTATTATTCATACAATTAAAGTGCATGGAAACTGGAGCAAAAAAACAGCACAAGACTCCATTAAAGCAGTATAAGACTAACGCTCCACCATATTTACCAGACAGTAAGTCACACACACACACACACACACGTCTAGGCCTACAGGACGCATTGGTGTGTAAGCTCCGGTTTACTGATGAATTCAGAAATAATGTCAAATACTAGTAAACAAACTAAAACACAATAAACATGTACTTCAGTGCCCCTCACTCCACAACCAATGCCTTACATCTAATGATATTCAGAGCAGACCAGGGATGGAAAATTATTAGACAAAGAAAACAAAAAACATGACAAACTTGTCATTATTTACTTTTTATATCATTATTTTTTACTTTTTATATCACTTTTTTTACTTTTTATATCATTATTTTTACTTTTCATAATTTACTTTTTATATAATTATTTTTTACTTGTCATAATTTACTTTTTATATCATAATTTTTACTTTTTATATCATAATTTTTTACTTTCAACGTCATTATAACTTTCTATATTATAATTTTGACATGAACAGCAGCATGAACATTTGCCTTAATTTACTTTTTATATCATTATTTTTACTTTTTATATCATTATTTTTACATTTTATATCATTATTTTTTACTTTTTATATCAAATTTTTTACTTTTTAGATCATAATTTTTACTTTTTCTATCATTATTTTTTACTTTTTAGATCATAATTTTTACTTTTTATATCATTATTTTTACTTTTTATATCATTATTTTTACTTTTTATATCATTATTTTTACTTTTTATATCATTATTTTTACATTTTATATCATTATTTTTACTTTTTATATCAAATTTTTTACTTTTTAGATCATAATTTTTACTTTTTCTATCATTATTTTTTACTTTTTAGATCATAATTTTTACTTTTTATATCATTATTTTTTACTTTTTATATCATTATTTTTACTTTTTATATCATAATTTTTACATTTTATATCATTATTTTTACTTTTTATATAATAATTGTTACTTTTTATATCATTATTTTTACATTTTATATCATTATTTTTACTTTTTATATCAAATTTTTACTTTTAAGATCATAATTTTTTACTTTTTATATCATTATTTTTTACTTTTTATATCATTATTTTTTACTTTTTATATCATTATTTTTACTTTTTATATCATTATTTTTTACTTTTTATATCATTATTTTTTACTTTTTATATCATTATTTTTTACTTTTTATATCATTATTTTTTACTTTTTATATCATTATTTTTACTTTTTATATCATTATTTTTTACTTTTTATATCATTATTTTTACTTTTTATATCATTATTTTTTACTTTTTATATCATTATTTTTACTTTTTATATCATAATTGTTTATATTTTATATCATTATTTTTACTTTTTATATCATAATTTTTTACATTTTATATCATAATTTTTTACTTTTTATATCATTATTTTTACTTTTTATATCATTATTTTTACTTTTTATATCATTATTTTTTACTTTTTATATCATTATTTTTACTTTTTATATCATTATTTTTACTTTTTATATCATTATTTTTTACTTTTTATATCATTATTTTTACTTTTTATATCATAATTGTTTATATTTTATATCATTATTTTTACTTTTTATATCATAATTTTTTACATTTTATATCATAATTTTTTACTTTTTATATCATTATTTTTACTTTTTATATCATTATTTTTACTTTTTATATTATAATTTTTACTTTTTATATCATTATTTTTACTTTTTATATTATAATTTTTACTTTTTATATCATTATTTTTTACTTTTTATATCATTATTTTTTACTTTTTATATCATTTTGTTTTTACTTTTTATATCATTATTTTTTACTTTTTATATCATTATTTTTACTTTTTATATCATTATTTTTACTTTTTATATCATTATTTTTTACTTTTTATATCATTATTTTTACTTTTTATATCATAATTGTTTATATTTTATATCATTATTTTTACTTTTTATATCATAATTTTTTACATTTTATATCATAATTTTTTACTTTTTATATCATTATTTTTACTTTTTATATCATTATTTTTACTTTTTATATCATTATTTTTACTTTTTATATCATTATTTTTACTTTTTATATCATTATTTTTTACTTTTTATATCATTATTTTTACTTTTTATATCATTATTTTTACTTTTTATATCATTATTTTTTACTTTTTATATCATTATTTTTTACTTTTTATATCATTTTGTTTTTACTTTTTATATCATTATTTTTTACTTTTTATATCATTATTTTTACTTTTTATATCATTATTTTTTACTTTTTATATCATTATTTTTACTTTTTATATCATAATTGTTTATATTTTATATCATTATTTTTACTTTTTATATCATAATTTTTTACATTTTATATCATAATTTTTTACTTTTTATATCATTATTTTTACTTTTTATATCATTATTTTTACTTTTTATATCATTATTTTTACTTTTTATATCATTATTTTTTACTTTTTATATCATTATTTTTACTTTTTATATCATTATTTTTACTTTTTATATCATTATTTTTACTTTTTATATCATTATTTTTTACTTTTTATATCATTATTTTTTACTTTTTATATCATTTTGTTTTTACTTTTTATATCATTATTTTTTACTTTTTATATCATTATTTTTACTTTTTATATCATTTTTTTTACTTTTTATCTTTTTTACTTTTTGTCATAATTGACTTTATCTCATAAATTTTTACTTTCTGTCATAAGTATGGCTGTATTATAATTTTGACATGAACAGCAGCATGAACATTTGTCATAATTAACTTTATATCTCATAATTTTGATTTCCTACATCATAATTGACTATCTCATACTTGACATTTATCTCATAATTTAGTTTTTATCTCATAATTTTAACTTTCTGTCATAATTATGATTTTCTATAGTATAATTTTGACATGAATAGCAGCATGAACATTTGTCATAACTTTATCTCATAATTTTAACTTTTTATCTCAATTCTACATCACAATTGATTTTTTTTATCTCAATTTTGACTTCTCATCTCATAATTTACCTTTTTATTTCCTAATTTTCACTTTCTATGTCATTATTATGACTCTATATTATAATTTTGACATGAACAGCAGCATGAACATTTGTCATAACTGACTTTATCTCATCATTTAGACTTATCTCATAATTTTGAGGTCATAATTGACTCATAATTTAGACATGTCATATTTATGACTTTTATACTATTTGTCAGTTTAGAATCAACTGAATTATGATTTCTTATCTCATAATGATATCTTTTTTGTGCTTGAAAGAAGGCAGAGAAGGGGTTGGGGTGAGTTATTCTTTCAGTCTGAGTCAGAATAATAAAGAACACATTTCAGGAAATGATACTGAAGTGACTTTTGCACACACACACACTGTTTGCTTTTCACACTTGGAATATAATATGAAATCTGAATGCTGTGCAGAGCCTAATGGGACTCACTCTCTCTCTCTTTCTCTCTCTCTCTGTGTGTGTGTGTGTGTGTCTGCATTTCTGGGAATCTGGCAGAGGAGAGAATTCCTTGTGTGTCCTCGGAGAGATGGTCCGGGTCATTTTTCTGGCAATAAAACACACATACAATGTATAGTGTGCAGTATTGTATGATGTTTGAAAGAGACTTTTGTTAACTCGTGCATTTTTGTTTTTCACGTAAAGCTTGATTGATTTGTTTTATTTATTTATTTTTTAAAAGAGTTCATGTTATTAAGAGTTAATTAGACATCCAGTAGTTCATTTATGATGCACGTGCATATTAGAGGCTCTGTATGTGTGTTTATGAATGTGTGCGTCTATGTGTGTGTGTGTGTGTGTGTGTGTGTGTGTGTGTGTATGTGTGTGTATGTGTGTGTAATTAAACCTATTCTGCAAGTTTTAACCACTTTTATCTAATAATTGTATTTTTATCTCATCATTTTGACAGAATTATGGCTGTTTATATCAATATTTTTACGTGCATCATAACTGACTGATTTACATCCTAATTATGGCTGTATTATAATTTTGACAATCAGCAGCATGAACATTTATCATAGCTGACTTTATCTAATAATTTTGATGTCATAATTTACTTTTTATCATAAGTATGACTTTCTATTTCATAATTTTGACGTGAACAGCAACACGAACATGTCATAATTCACTTTGTATCTCATAATTTTGATGTGTCAAAATTTACTTTTTATCTCATAACACAAATTTAATCTCATAATTATGACTTTCTATGTAATAATTTGGACCAGCAGCCTGAACATTGGTCATCATTAACTTTATATCATAATTTTGTCATCTCATAATTTCAACTATCAATGTTACAATTATGACTTTCTATTTAATAATTTTGACATGAACATTTGTTATAACTGACTTTTTATCTCATAATTTTTAATATTTTAAAAAAAATGTATCTCTTAAATTTGACTATAATTGTGACGTGAACAGCAACATGAACATCTAAATTTTGACTCATCTCATAATTTCGACTTTCTATTTTGATGAACAGCAGAATGAACATTTGTCATAACTGACTTTATCTCATAATTTTTATCTCATAATTGACTTTTTATATCATAATTGTGACTTTTGATGTCGTGATTATGACTATATTAACATTTTTAGATAAACATCCGCATTTATCATCTCATAATTTGAACTTTCGACGCCATAATTATGATTCTACATTATAATTTTGACATGAACAGCAGCATGAATATTCATCTCATAATTTAGATTTTTTTCTCATGATTTTGAGTTTATTGTTAATTAGACATCCGTTAATTAGACATCCAGCAGCTCATTTATGATGCACGTGAATATTAGAGGCTCTAAATGTGTGTTTAATGAATATGTGTGTGTGCGCATGTTTAAACTTACTGTGCAAGTTTTAACCACTTTTCTCTAAAGGGTAAAACGTTTAAAACATCCTGGTATGTTTTAAAGTGCACTGGTATTAGCAGAAGAAGCTCAGATATAGGAGTGTGTTCATTTGTGTGACGTGTTTTGCTCACTACATCATTCCCAAACGTCTGTCTAACTCCAGAGTTTTCATCGCTGCTCTATTAGTCTAACGTGTGGAAAACAGCCAGAATACAGAAGAGATATTTTCAAACTTTTGACTGGTAAAATAATAATATAACTCATGTTTTTCTTTCTCGTTCTCTCCGAGCAAATGAGATGGTGGCGAGTCAGACAGAGAGAGTGTGTGTGACGCTGTGTTTCTCCTCAGAAACTGCTTAAAAATCAGTCAGCCAATTCACTCACAAATTACTTCCATACCTCCTGTGTCACTACCTCGTATCACCTCTCTCTCTCTCTCTCTCTCTCTCTCTCTCTCTCTCTCCATCCCTCTCTCTCTGGCTCCGCTTCAAATCCCAGGCATCTGTCCTGCTGGATGCACAATGAAATGAATCTGATTTGAAACGCTCTACAAAGGCAGCATATTTAATTACAATAGAGTTTGGCATTCACATGATGATAAGGAAATTATGCAATACTCTAATAAGCATAAAAACAAACAGAAAACACTACAATGTTTTTTGTTTTGTTTTTAGCATTGAACAAATTATTGAATTTTCTTTTCTTCTAAAGAAATAAAAAGCACGCATGTGCAAGAAGTAAAGCATGCATGTGACACTGCCTTCAATTTGGCCAGAATAAGGGATCTCAGATGGCAACATAATTATACAACCTACCTTCTGGAACAGCCTTTACACCTGATGAAGATATGATGAAGATATGATGAAGATATGAGGAAGATATGATGAAGATATGATGAAGATATGATGCAGATATGAGGAAGATATGAGGAAGATATGAGGAAGATATGATGAAGATATGATGAAGATATGATGAAGATATGATGAAGATATGAGGAAGATATGATGAAGATATGAGGAAGATATGATGAAGATATGATGAAGATATGATGAAGATATGATGAAGATATGATGAAGATATGATGAAGATATGAGGAAGATATGATGAAGATATGATGAAGATATGAGGAAGATATGATGAAGATATGATGGAGAAATGAGGAAGATATGATGAAGATATGAGGAAGATATGAGGAAGATATAATGAAGATATGATGAAGATATGATGAAGATATGAGGAAGATATGATGAAGATATGATGAAGATATGAGGAAGATATGATGAAGATATGATGCAGATATGAGGAAGATATGAGGAAGATATGAGGAAGATATGATGAAGATATGAGGAAGATATGATGGAGAAATGAGGAAGATATGATGAAGATATGAGGAAGATATGATGAAGATATGATGAAGATATGAGGAAGATATGAGGAAGATATGATGAAGATATGATGAAGATATGATGAAGATATGATGGAGAAATGAGGAAGATGTGAGGAAGATATGATGAAGATATGATGAAGATATGAGGAAGATATGATGAAGATATGATGAAGATATGAGGAAGATATGATGAAGATATGAGGAAGATATGATGAAGATATGAGGAAGATATGATGAAGATATGAGGAAGATATGATGGAGAAATGAGGAAGATATGAGGAAGATATGATGAAGATATGAGGAAGATATGATGAAGATATGATGAAGATATGATGAAGATATGAGGAAGATATGAGGAAGATATGATGAAGATATGAGGAAGATATGATGAAGATATGAGGAAGATATGAGGAAGATATGATGAAGATATGAGGAAGATATGATGAAGATATGAGGAAGATATGATGAAGATATGATGAAGATATGATGAAGATATGAGGAAGATATGATGAAGATATGAGGAAGATATGATGAAGATATGAGGAAGATATGATGAAGATATGAGGAAGATATGAGGAAGATATGAGGAAGATATGAGGAAGATATGATGAAGATATGATGCAGATATGAGGAAGATATGAGGAAGATATGAGGAAGATATGATGAAGATATGAGG
Organism: Pseudorasbora parva; assembly: GCF_024679245.1. Taxonomy (NCBI): domain Eukaryota; kingdom Metazoa; phylum Chordata; class Actinopteri; order Cypriniformes; family Gobionidae; genus Pseudorasbora; species Pseudorasbora parva. The sequence goes on from NC_090179.1 coordinate 43,533,857, forward strand.
AAGATATGAGGAAGATATGATGAAGATATGATGAAGATATGATGAAGATATGATGAAGATATGAGGAAGATATGATGAAGATATGATGAAGATATGAGGAAGATATGATGAAGATATGAGGAAGATATGATGAAGATATGAGGAAGATATGATGAAGATATGAGGAAGATATGATGGAGAAATGAGGAAGATATGAGGAAGATATGATGAAGATATGAGGAAGATATGAGGAAGATATGATGAAGATATGATGCAGATATGAGGAAGATATGATGAAGATATGATGAAGATATGATGAAGATATGAGGAAGATATGATGAAGATATGATGCAGATATGAGGAAGATATGAGGAAGATATGAGGAAGATATGATGAAGATATGAGGAAGATATGAGGAAGATATGATGAAGATATGATGAAGATATGATGGAGAAATGAGGAAGATGTGAGGAAGATATGATGAAGATATGATGAAGATATGAGGAAGATATGATGAAGATATGATGAAGATATGAGGAAGATATGATGAAGATATGAGGAAGATATGATGAAGATATGAGGAAGATATGATGAAGATATGAGGAAGATATGATGGAGAAATGATGAAGATATGAGGAAGATATGATGAAGATATGAGGAAGATATGATGAAGATATGATGAAGATATGATGAAGATATGAGGAAGATATGAGGAAGATATGATGAAGATATGAGGAAGATATGATGAAGATATGAGGAAGATATGATGAAGATATGATGAAGATATGAGGAAGATATGATGAAGATATGATGAAGATATGATGAAGATATGAGGAAGATATGATGAAGATATGATGAAGATATGAGGAAGATATGATGAAGATATGAGGAAGATATGATGAAGATATGATGAAGATATGATGAAGATATGATGAAGATATGAGGAAGATATGATGAAGATATGAGGAAGATATGATGAAGATATGAGGAAGATATGATGAAGATATGATGAAGATATGAGGAAGATATGATGAAGATATGAGGAAGATATGATGAAGATATGAGGAAGATATGATGAAGATATGAGGAAGATATGATGAAGATATGATGAAGATATGAGGAAGATATGATGAAGATATGAGGAAGATATGATGAAGATATGAGGAAGATATGATGAAGATATGAGGAAGATATGAGGAAGATATGAGGAAGATATGATGGAGAAATGAGGAAGATATGAGGAAGATATGATGAAGATATGAGGAAGATATGATGAAGATATGAGGAAGATATGAGGAAGATATGATGAAGATATGATGAAGATATGATGAAGATATGAGGAAGATAAGAGGAAGATATGATGAAGATATGAGGAAGATATGAGGAAGATATGATGAAGATATGATGAAGATATGAGGAAGATAAGAGGAAGATATGATGAAGATATGAGGAAGATATGATGAAGATATTAAGCAGATATGATAAAGATATGAAGATATGATGAAGATATGATGCAGATATTAAGCAGATATGATGAAGATATGATGCAGATTTAAGCAGATATGGTGCAGATATGATGATAAAGATATGACGCAGATATGAAGATGATGAAGATATGATGCAGATATGATGCAGATTTAAGCAGATATGATGAAGATATGATGCAGATATGATGAAGATATGAAGCAGATATGATGATGTTATGATGAAGATATGATGCAGATATTAAGCAGATATGATGCAGATATTAAGCAGATATGATGAAGATATGAGGAAGATATGAGGAAGATATGATGGAGAAATGAGGAAGATATGAGGAAGATATGATGAAGATATGAGGAAGATATGATGAAGATATGAGGAAGATATGATGAAGATATTAAGCAGATATGATGCAGATATGATGAAGATATGATGAAGATATGATGCAGATATGATAAAGATATGAAGATATGATGCAGATATTAAGCAGATATGATGAAGATATGATGCAGATTTAAGCAGATATGATGCAGATATGATGATAAAGATATGACGCAGATATGAAGATGATGAAGATATGATGCAGATATTAAGCAGATATGATGAAGATATGATGCAGATTTAAGCAGATATGGTGCAGATATGATGATAAAGATATGACGCAGATATGAAGATGATGAAGATATGATGCAGATATGATGAAGATATGATGAAGATATGATGCAGATTTAAGCAGATATGATGAAGATATGATGCAGATATGATGAAGATATGAAGCAGATATGATGATGTTATGATGAAGATATGATGCAGATATTAAGCAGATATGATGCAGATATTAAGCAGATATGATGAAGATATGAGGAAGATATGATGAAGATATGATGCAGATATTAAGCAGATATGATGAAGATATGAGGAAGATATGATGAAGATATGATGCAGATATTAAGCAGATATGATGAAGATATGATGCAGATATTAAGCAGATATGATAAAGATATTAAGCAGATATGATGAAGATGTGATGAAGATATGATGCAGATATGAGGAAGATATGAAGCAGATATGAAGCAGATATGATGATGTTATGATGAAGATATGATGCAGATATTAAGCAGATATGATGAAGATATGATGCAGATATTAAGCAGATATGATGAAGATATGATGCAGATATTAAGCAGATATGATAAAGATATGATGCAGATATGATGATAAAGATATTTGACGCAGATATGAAGATGATGAAGATATGATTCAGATATGATGACGATATTATGCAAATATAAAGGTATGATGAATATATGACACAGATATGGAGAAATTTTGCAGATATGATGAAGATATGATGAAGATATGATGCAGATATGATGAAGATATGATGCAGATATTAAGCAGATATGATGCAGATATGATGAAGATATGATGCAGATATGATGAAGATATGATGCAGATATTAAGCAGATATGATGAAGATATGATGCAGATATGATGCAGATATGATGAAGATATGATAAAGATATTAAGCAGATATGATGAAGATATGATGCAGATATTAAGCAGATATGATGCAGATATTAAGCAGATATGATGAAGATATGATGCAGATTTAAGCAGATATGATGAAGATATTAAGCAGATATGATGAAGATATGATGCAGATATTAAGCAGATATGATGAAGATATTAAGCAGATATGATGAAGATATTAAGCAGATATGATGAAGATATGATGCAGATATTAAGCAGATATGATGAAGATATGATGCAGATATTAAGCAGATATGATGAAGATATGATGCAGATATTAAGCAGATATGATGAAGATATGAAGCAGATATTAAGCAGATATGATAAAGATATGGTGCAGATATGATGATAAAGATATGACGCAGATATGAAGATGATGAAGATATGATGCAGATATGATGACGATATTATGCAAATATAATGGTATGATGAAGATATGACACAGATATGGAGATATTATGCAGATATGATGAAGATATTAAGCAGATATGATGAAGATATGATGCAGATATTAAGCAGATATGATGCAGATATGATGAAGATATGATGCAGATATGATGCAGATATTAAGCAGATATGATGCAGATATTAAGCAGATATGATGCAGATATGATGAAGATATGATGCAGATATGATGCAGATATTAAGCAGATATGATGAAGATATGATGCAGATATGATGCAGATATTAAGCAGATATGATGAAGATATAATGCAGATATTAAGCAGATATGATGAAGATATGATGCAGATATTAAGCAGATATGATGAAGATATGATGAAGATATTAAGCAGATATGATGCAGATATTAAGCAGATATGATGAAGATATGATGCAGATATTAAGCAGATATGATGCAGATATGATGAAGATATGATGAAGACATGATGCAGATATGATGCAGATATTAAGCAGATATGATGAAGATATGATGCAGATATTAAGCAGATATGATGCAGATATTAAGCAGATATGATGAAGATATGATGCAGATATTAAGCAGATATGATGAAGATATGATGAAGATATGATGCAGATATGATGAAGATATGATGCAGATATGATGCAGATATTAAGCAGATATGAAGATATGATGCAGATATGATGCAGATATTAAGCAGATATGATGAAGATATGATGCAGATATTAAGCAGATATGATGAAGATATGATGCAGATATTAAGCAGATATGATGAAGATATGATGCAGATATTAAGCAGATATGATGCAGATATTAAGCAGATATGATGAAGATATGATGCAGATATTAAGCAGATATGATGCAGATATGATGAAGATATTAAGCAGATATGATGAAGATATTAAGCAGATATGATGCAGATATTAAGCACATATGATAAAGATATGATGCAGATATGATGAAGATATTAAGCAGATATGATGCAGATATTAAGCAGATATGATAAAGATATGATGCAGATATTAAGCAGATATGATGAAGATATTAAGCAGATATGATGCAGATATTAAGCAGATATGATGAAGATATGATGCAGATATTAAGCACATATGATAAAGATATGATGCAGATATGATGATAAAGATATGACGCAGATATGAAGATATGATGCAGATATGATGACGATATTATGCAAATATAAAGGTATGATGAAGATATGACACAGATATGGAGATATTATGCAGATATGATGAAGATATGAAGCAGATATGATGCTGTAAATGCTGTGCATGAAGGCATTTTATTAGTTTTCAGAAGAGCTTCTGCCTGTGAATGTTTGATGTAAAGACTCGTTCAGAAGAGTTTCAGTCCTCAGTGCAAAATCTCTCCTATAACCATAACTCATAGATTCAATTACATTTTTTTTAAATAATTGTTATGCATTAGCCTATTATGTATTACTTTTATATTATTAGGTATTTGTATGGTGTGTGTGTGTGTGTGTGTGTGTGTGTGTGTGTGTGTGTGTGTGTGTAAATAGGGCTAAAGAAATCTGACTCTCCCGCCACTCATCTGAAGTAAAGCCAAACTAAACAGCTGCGAATGCAAACACACACACACACACATACACACACACACACACACACACAGGCATGTGTTAAATTCATCCGTGCAGTGACAGCTTCTCCCCAAACATCTGAATTCACATGAATGATGAAATGATGATTCCTCTGAACACTCATCAGGTTTACCACAGGAACTACAGTCACTATGGCTGTTTGGCTAAAATGACGGTTCGCCTTAAAACTCATGGGTAATCATGTACTTAGCTAATGTATAGTGTAGTTGTGTTATGTTCTCTATGGTGAGCGTTATTGATTTCTGACTGACACAGTTTGAGTTCATCGCCCATCATCGGCTGATCTCTTAAGAGTGACTGATAATTATCAGTCGGTCTGGTTTGAGCAGATGAAAGGAAGCCGTCGAGATCTCGCCCTGTTTTTCTGCTTGGTTACTGTGGTAACTGGAAACCTAAAAAGCGTCTCTGGTTCCAGCAGTCAGACACACCTTCAGGTGAGAGCGACTGAGCCGCCCCTCCCTGCTCTCCAAACATTGTTCTTATGCTGCCTTATACGTGCTATCGGAATTATCCTAAATACGTTTCCGAGGTAAAACTTGCACATGAACGCCCTCTGATGTCGTGTTTACCACTGGAAAGTTCGGAAATAATTTTGATACTCAAGATGGGCGTGGCATGACCGTTAAAAATGGCGGATGGGAGACAAATTTATTTTCTTTTGTTTTATTATTATTTTCCCGCAACAGTTTCATTGTCTTGTCGTTAAAATAGTACATATTTACGTAATTAATAATCATCTGATATATTGTGTATTAAACACATTGAAAATCGCAATTAGTTGACCATCATTCCAGAATAGTGAGCAAGCAGGTCGTTTTTTGCCTCTTATCTCGATTCCGCGCTGCATGTAAACCCATTAAGCTGCTTTCTGTCTGCTTATTGAAGTGCGCATGTGTGATAGGTTACAAAAAAACGCATTTAGTGTGGTAAAAGCAAGCGGCAACCTCCCGCGATCTCTCTTGAAGCCAATACGGAAGTAATGTAAACTGTAATTCTTCAACTGGCCACTAGGGACAGGCTCCAGAAGGGAGCAGAATCTCATTGAGCCCCATGTTAAAATTCTCAACTTTAAAGCAGAAAAAAACATGTTTACAGCCTGGTACAAATTGTGGTTTTGGCTTATAATGCTAATTTTGATCTTCATGACAACTGTGAGGGGGGTGGATTTTTTTATAACTCATTCGTTTCCGTTATATAAAGCCTTAAGGTTCTGCATAATTAAGGGCGTGGTTACAAGTGGATAGCCATTTATCCGCCGTCTATAGTTATTGCGTCACCTCAGCTCCGCGCACATCTCGCCTTTTTGCCCATTTTCTGTTATCCGGGAGTGACACGCGTTGACTCGCTCACAAGATGGCAACGCCCAGCTCGCCCATACTTTAAGCTTCAGAATGGCTTATCAGAATCCTATGGGTGACGTCACGGACACTACGTCCATATTTTTTTACAGTCTATTGGTAAAAGTAGCTAGGCGATACAATAGGATGTATGGCTGAAACTATTAACATTTTAGCCTTAAGCAGCTTTACCTTGTATACATTATGCCTTTATTGTGAATGTGATTATAAACAATATGCTTTCGTACGACACGTGTTGTGTAGTGTAGTGTTTTGCCAGTGATTCTATGATTTTCTGTGACCGGGAAATTACTGTAATGGTTATAGGCCTAGTGTTAAAATAACATTTTCCCAAGATGCACAAAAGTACCTGGCGTCCTCCATTCTTTTCGACAACAAAACACCTGAACACAACAAACTCGTAATCACGACTTCTGAAGTGGGAAGTTGGAAACTTCTGATAGCACGTGAAGGCAGCATAATTTTGACACCCAAGTTCCCGAGATGGGCGTGGCATAACTGTTAAAAATGGCAGATGGGAGACGAATTTCTGCAGTGACAGGTGTTTTATTAGTTTGTTTTCCGCAACAATCTCATTGGGTGCGTTTACATGCACGTTCTTAAGCCGATTATGCCTAATAAGCCGACAATGAACATGGTCATGTAAACACGGTAACCCGTTTTCTTTTATCGGAGTAAGGTCATAAACGGCGTAAGCATAAACCGGTCGGGACAGGTCGTTTTTTGCCTCTTACCTCGATTCCGCACTGCATGTAAACGCATTAACCTGCTTTCTGTCGGCTTATTGAAGTGCGCATGTGTGATAGGTGACAAAACTGCATATTAGAGCAGATTTAAATGCACCTAGACAGAGCGAGCCAGCTTTTTACATGAAATAAAGACATCTATCACAAACACAGACTCTTTTAAGACCCAGAGAATTGTAAAGATGTGTTCTCATCTCACGCAGCAGAAGTAGAAGAGGTTCAGTCAAAACGCTGCGTCTGGAACTGCGTGAGGGAGAATAAGAGCCGTAAATCTCCCGCTGACGCTTTATTAAAGGGGGGGTGAAACACTCAGTTTCAGTCAGTGTCATGTCAATCTTGAGTACCTATAGAGTAGCATTGCATCCTGCATATCTCCGAAAAGTTTTTATTTTTTTAATAATTATATAAGAAAGATGCGCTGTTCCGAGTCTTTCCGAAAAAAGCCGAGCGGGTGGGGGCGTGTCGTGTGAGCGGAGCTAAATAATGACGTGTGCAGCAGCGCGCTGTGTGTAGCAGCGCGCTGTGTGTTGAGTCGAGCGTCATCCCTAACAGCGGAAAAAAACTTTATTCAAAATAAAAATATGGCTTTTAATCAGATACAGCCATACATCTATGATCCGGAATCAGACCCAGAGGCTGCAGTTGAACAGGAGCAGCAGCAAAAACGACTAGAGCAGGACGTCTGTATGTGGTACAAGTTATACACTAACTATATAATATGCTTAGCGGCTTGTGTTATTTACATATTTATACTTGAATTATATCGTCGTATTTTTGTCTTTGAAGGTGTACATGTGGGAAGTGCAGTTGTGCACGTGTGTTTGTGTGTGTGTGTGTGTTTACGCGTGGTTTGTGTAGACAGTAAGCGGACTAAAAGCAGTCTCACTCACCCTTCTAACGTTGGGACTGCTCCATCCTTCAGCATTAGGCGATTGGGAAAATTCGGCGTCGAGCTGGGCCTTGTGAAACAGTCGGCACCGAAATGCAGCGAACAGATATAAACATTCGCGCAACTCAGTTGCTGATCCGGAAAAGCAAATTACATCCACTGTTGCCTTAACGCGGGGTTTTTGGCGAATCTGTGCAGGACTGTCTTGGTCTGGCAACCAAAAACCCACTTTTTTGGTGACATTGTTATGTGCTATGTGTAATTGTCACCTGTCCAGCATCCTACAAGCCAGCGCTTTGATGGGCGTAGGCTGTTGCTTTCGCTCTCTCCCTCGCTCTCTCTCACGCGCTTCCGGTAGAATTGTCCGTAAGGCCCATACAAGGAAATTCCGCCCCCACTAACGTCAATGGGGACGCATGATCTCAAAAAACTTGCCGAAACTTATGACTAACCGGAAGTAGTATTTTTGACAAAGAAATACTCCCATCAAACGTCCACCTTAACTTTTGAAACTTTGTCTATGTTTAGTATGGGATTCCAAGTCTTTAACAGTGTAAAAAGATCAGTATGCATGAAACAGCATTTCACCCCCCCTTTAACATCACAACTGACGTAACATTAGGAAAACTCAGAGTCAGATATGGACATTATTATTTTTGACATCACTATAAGGAAATAACCGGTTTATTAATAAAGTCATGTAGACACGGTTTACTTGCGTTGCCAGTTTACTGGTTTGCATGTAAAAGGGGAAAACTGATTATTTCAATTTTCAATAAGCTGATATTGCTGAGTTATCAGCTTACTGGTGTGCATGTAAACGCACCCATTTTCTTGTCGTTAAAGTAGTACATACTTACATAAATTAATAAACATTTGAAGCATATTGTGCATTTTAAACATATCGAAAATCGCATGTAGTTAACCCTCATTCCAGAATATTGAGCAAGCTGACTATCTAGATAGTGTGGTAAAAGTAGCTAGGCTACGTAAGGATCATATGGCTTAAAAAACTATTACCATTTAAGTCTTTAAGGAGCTTTACCTTGTCTACATTATGCCTTTATTCTAAATGCGATTATAAACAATATGCTTTCGTGTTGTGCTGCTAGTGTTTGCCAGTGATTCTATGATTTTCTGGGACCGGGAAATGACTGAAAGGGTTATAGTGTATGAATAACATTTTCCCAAGACGCACAAAAGTATAAACTTGGCGTCCTCCATCATTTTCGACAACAAAGCACCTGAACACAACAAGCTCGTAAACACGACTTCTGAAGTGGGAAGTAGGAAACTTCCGATAGCATGTGAAGGCAGCATTAAACCAGATGATGATGATGGTGGTGACGATGAAGATGGTGATATCACCCGTGTGGCATTGCCTTCTGCTCGCTCTTTCTGACGAACTCTGAGCCGCTGCGTGTCTAGTTTCAGTTAAGTGTTCTGTTAAGTACTGTTGAGTCAGATAAGATCTTGAGGCTGGTGGTTTGTGTGTGTGTGTGTGTGTAGGTGGTTCAGTAACTGAAGTGTGTAATTCAGGTTTCATTCAGAATAGTTGAGTCAGGGTACATGTGCACTGCAGTGACAAAGCTCTGATATTTTTTTTGTCCTCTACAAGAAACATTATATTCCCCGTTTTCTCCATTGTTGCGGCTCCTCTCTTCCCAGTCTGTCAGTAACGCTCTGTTTAGTTTCTAGTCTCTATGAAGCCCCTCCTTCTGAAAAGCACACTGTGCTCTGATTGGTCGAATGGAGCAGTGTGCTGTGATTGGTCAAGCGCTTCTAGCATGTTTGGGAAATGTCCCGCCCCTTACCATAACCTCCAGTCTCAACACACTACTAACTCACTCAACAGGCCCCGCCTCTTTATTCTGCGCATTAATTATTATAACGAGTAATATTGTGGCGTGTTCATTCCTGGAAGAAAACTCGAGACTGCAATGGAGGCGTTTCAGGAGTTCAGAAACACTGACACTGAACATGAATGCATTTAATCATGCTAAATCATGCTACCAGCATTCTAATTTATATTAAAACATGTTAACAACATGCTAAGTCATCCTAGCAAACAAGTTAAATAATGCTAGCAACATGAAAAATACTAATTTAAGCTAATTAATGTTAAAACATAACATGCAAATTCAAGTTAAAACGTGAATTTAAAACATCGTGCTAACAGCATCCTAATAAATGATATTAAAATGCCAAATCATGCTAAAAACATGTTAAAACATGTTAGCAACAATGCTAAATCATGCTAGCAAAATGCTAATTCATGTTAACAACATGCTAGCAACATGTTTAATCATGTTAACAAAACAGTCTAAATCATGTTAAAACATGATAGCAACATTTTCAATTATGTTAGCAAACATGCTAAATCATGCTATAGCAACATGGTTATTCATGTTAAATCCATTATAAAAAATGTTAGCATGCTAATTAATGTTAAAAAAATTTAAATCATGCTAATTCATGCTAAAACATGCGAGCAAAATGCTAAATAATGGCAACAACATGCCAATTAATGCTAAAACATGTTAACATTCTAAATCATGCAAACAATGTTAAAACTGTCACATGTGCACACAAAACAGGACAGGCATGTGACAAAAACATGATAAATAATGCTAGCAAAATCTTAAAGGGATAGTTCACTAAAATTGTCATCCTTTACTCACCCTCAAGTTGTTTCAAACCTGTATGAATTTCTTTCTTCAGCTGAACACAAGGGAAGATATTTTGAAGAATGTCAGAAGCCAAACAGTTAACTGGAGCCATTGACTTCCATAGTATTTTTTTTCCTTCTGTTGAAGTCAATGGCTTCTTCAATCTTCTGTCCTGTTAACAACATGGTAATTAATGTTAGAATGTGCTAACAACAGGAGGCTACATCATGCCAGCAACTGGCTAATCTATCTGTTTTTCTGATATACTGTATCGCCTTCAAAACATTCAAACTTTAAACGTCAAGTGTGTCATCAAACTTTACTCATCTAGCTTAAATCGCAATAACATTTCACAATTTTACTGTATTTTTGACCAAATAAACAAAGCTTCTGTGTGCAGAAGAGACTTCTTTCAAAAAGAAATGACCAACCAATATATTTATATAAAACATTTTTCCCCACTAACTGTCTGTGTGTGTGTGTGTGTGTGTGTGTGTGTGTGTGTGGGCATGTTTTTGTGACATATGAGGACACAGATGTGTATAATGCCATGGGTATGACACAGGTATTACAGGAGAGGGTGAAATATGAGGACATTACCCATGTCCCCACTTTTCAAAAGGCTTATAAATCACACAGGAGGAGTTTATTTAGAAAGTAAAAATGCTGAATGTTTCCTGTGATGGGTAGGTTAAGGGGCAGTGTGTGTGTGTGTGTGTGTGTGTGTGTGTGTGTGTGTGTGTGTGTGTGTGTGTGTGTGTGTGTGTGTGTGTGTGTGTGTGATGGGTAGGTTTAGGGGTAGGGGCAGTGTAAGGGGATAGAAAATACGGTTTGTACAGTATAAAAACCATTACGCCAATGGAATGTCCCCATATGTCACAAAAACAAATGTGTGTGTGTGTGTGTGTGGTGTTATATTGCATTAGTCAGCGTGAGTCGGTTTGGTAAACGTGATCGCTTGTTAAAAGCTACTCTAGAAACATGTTCCAGCTCTATGAGCGCACGACAGCCGAAGGAACACGCGCACACACACACACACACACACACACACACACACACACACACACACACACACACACACACACACACACACACACACACACACACACACACACACACGACAGCTAGAGGCCTGGAGCTCCACTGGTGAGGAAACTCAAGATGGCCGGAAAACACACATACACACACACACACACACAGCCTGAGGTGTGTGTGCCCGCGCAGTGATGTCATCGTCCACTGGTGTGTAGCTTAAACCCCGAGGGCTGTTTTGGGCTCAAACCCCGTCCCGTGTGAGACTCTAAAGCGCAGTAATGAAAGCAGGGGATGAATGCTGGCAGTGGCTCCTATGAGGTGGAACAGTAACTTTAGGAAAATTGTAGTTTCGTAATTCGCTTTATGAAATAACATGAACCATCCGTTAGCAGAGTCACTTCTGTGTACGAGAGAATCAGGCGCTGGAGCTCACACACACTGTAGTTTGATAGAGATTCACTGAAACTTAACACTGACTGAGAGTTTCCACTTCAGTTTGAACATGAGGGCAGTTTAATAGTAACTACTTCATCAAGTGCTCTTGAAACATGACTAGTTGAAATATGAATGTGAGTGTAGTTGTATAGTGTCCAAAAGTTTCTTCTGCTCACTACGGCTGCATTCATTTCATCAAAAATACAGTACAAATTCAGATAAATTATTATAAATTAAATCAGTTTTCTATGTGAATTTACGGTAAAGTGTGATTTATTCCTGTGATCAAAGCTGAATTTATCATCATTACTCCAGTCTTCAGAGTCGCATGATCCTTCACTAATCATTCTCAGATGAGGATCTGATGCTCAAGAAACATTGATGATTATTATCAATGTTCATATTTTTGTGGAAACCGTGATGTTCCGTCTTACTTTAACCAATAAAAACAATTACCAGTCAAATAAATTTGAATGAATAGATCATATTTTTTGATATTACTTATGAATTCCATGAATTTATTAGCCTGGATGCCAGCCGATGCTTAGCCCCGCCCACAACATTTTTAGGTCGGGCGGTTCGGTCTGGCCTCGCTCCATAGAGGAGTAATTATCCCTGAACAGAAACTGACCAATGAGATCATCAGGGCGGGCTTTAGCCGATGACGGACAGATGATCAACAGTACCGTAATCATCACGTCATCAAAGGGGCTTGGGTTATATTTGATCAAATCCTAAACGGAGAGCTTGTTTGTATCTGCATCACCTTCACTATTTCTCTCAGACATGATGATCATGTTGGGTAAGTGTTCTGTGTATCATCAAATTATTATTATTTTTTACAACACCGGCTAAGATCGTGTATTCCAGCGCGCGTGCAGACAGGGTTGCCAAGTTTTTACAACAAAACCCGGCAACTACTAGCCCTAAACAAGAGCTTCTTGGGGGGGGGGGGAATGGACACAAAAGATGTTTTAAAGCATGCACAAGCTACTTTTTAGCATACAGTGAAAGTGAATGTTGAGTATTGCACAGTCTAAGGAACAGTGGAGAACCGGCCACAGGGTCGTGGGCGGCCAAGGCTCAGTGATGCACGTGGGGAGCGAAGGCTTAACACCTCAAACTCGTTGTGCTCCTCAAACCATTCCTGAAGCATTTGCTGGAAGAGCCACAGCCGCCAGAATACCGTTTCCATGAAAGGCTGAACATGGTCTCAGCAATGCTTAGGTAGGTGGAGCGTGTTAAAGTAACATCCACATGGATGGAGGACCCAAGGTTTCCCAGCAGAACATTGCCCAAAGCATCACACTGCCTCCGCCGGCTCGCCTTCTTCCCATAGTGCATCCTGGGGCCATGTGTTCCTCAGGTAAGCGACACACACACACACACACACACACACACACACAAACACGGCCATCCATGTGATGTAAAAGGAAACGTGATTCCTCAGACCAGGCCACCTTCCTCCATTGCTCCGTGGTCCAGTTCTGATGCTCACGTGCCACTGTTGGTGCTTTCGGCGGGGTCAGGGGTCAGCATGGGCTGGTCCCTGACTGGTCTATGCAGCCCCATACGCAACAAACTGAGATGCTCTGTGTATTCTGACAGCTTTCTATCAGAACCAGCATTAACTTCTGGAGCAGTTTGAGCTCCAGCTCGTCTGTTTGATCGGACCACACGGCCCAGCCTTCGCTCCCCACGTGCATCACTGAGCCTTGGCCGCCCATGACCCTGTGGCCGGTTCTCCACTGTTCCTCTTGGAGCACTTTTGATAGATACTGACCACTGCAGACCGGGAACAGCCCACAAGAGCTGCAGTTTTGGAGATGCTCTGACCCAGTCGTCTAGCCGTCACAATCTGGCCCTTGTCAAACTCGCTCAAATCCTTACGCTTTTATGTTAGATGCAATTAATCAAAATTAACTGATTTGACAGGACTAATCTTAAGTCATTTTCTTCTCAAGTAAATGTATTGTGATTTAAGAAGTTTTAGATATTTGTTCTGGAAACTAGACAAAGCCACAGAGAAAGAGAATGTCTTTTTGCAGTGCAGGTACACATCAGATACGAGTGAAGCAGACTCCGCAGCTACTGTTACCTTCAGACAGACGGACAGAACGAGAGAAAGACGAGACATGAAAGAAAGACTTAGGGTGATGACATCACACTGGAATGAGTGAAAAAGAGAGGGAAATGTAATTACATAATCCCACACACACACACACACACACACACACACACACACACACACACACACACACAGTTGAGAGTGTGTGGCCCGCAGCAGCGCTTTGATGTGTGTTAGTATCATGTTAAATGATGAGGTGGAAGTTCAGGAGATTAGTTGTGTTACGACAGACACACACACACCTCGACAACTCCGACACACAGATTGCGCCCCGCACGACTCTTTTCCAGCAGACACCGGGAGACCCTCGGATATTATCCTTTACAAATAGAGACAAGCTCTCCCCCCGAACACACACTCACACACACAGCTCCAGCTGTCCTGCGTCCCATTGTGTGTTTCCACGGTGATGGACAGAGATTAGCTGCCACGGCAACCAGCACACTCCGGTCCGGGAAACGTTTGCTTCTTTATGCTGTCGACGGAAACTTCTGTGGAGAAAAAGAGAGAAGCATTGTGGAAAACAGTGTGTGGACTTGTGTAATGAAGAGCAAACAAAACACACACTTTTACAGGGTTTGTTATGGTATCAGAATCGATTATAATGTGCTTTTAAAACACAGATTCACAGTAATAAATAGGAAAATAGTGGTGTAAACTGTCAAAGTGAGTCTCATTATCCAGCTCAATATAAAGGGTTTCTGCAGGTTTAATGAAGGTAAAACCTTTTTAAAAAAATGTAAGGAATAAATTGAAGGGAACATAACACATCAATATGTTGAATTTAAATGCACACAATGAGTTGTATTAGCAACACTTCAAAGTTTGAAAAGTTTCAATAAATCTTCACAACTTTTTAATTCATCTGAGAAAAAATTGAATAGAAAAAAACAACTTAAAATTTGGGATCAGAAATCTTGTGAAAGTGATTTTATGATTAAAACAAGAACAAATGTCTAGAACAAACACCCCCCTTTTAAGAATAAACTTACATTTCTAAGAATAAAAGACTTCATTTCTTAATTTTGCATGTCAAGTAAATGTATCTTGACTTAAGGATGTTTAGATATTTGTAGTGGAAAAAACAAAAATAAGGTAGATATGCCTTTTTTTTTACAGTTTTGTGCAATTTAATTTAGCATGGGCCATGAAATCTGTTTTTTTTTAAAATAGTTTATTTTATTTTTATAAAAAAAAAAAATCGGTTTTAATGGTTAAATTAAATTCCATTAAACAAAAATCATGTCTGACTAACTGAAATCATGAAACAGACCAATTTATGAAGCTTAACATGCCATGATATTCCATTTTAGTCTCTAATTTGAGACATTTTTATGGCCTTAAATTGTGGAAGGTGAAATTAAGACTCGCAAAAACTCTGATATAGTCCAAAATTTGAATCAATAATATTACATTGAATATCAATTGTCTTTTAACCCCCAACTGAGCAAGTCAAAGGCATCTCCAGACATGAGTTATTCCTCAAATCATCTGTTGCTGGACCATAAAACAGTGGGAAAAATCCCACATTGAAAGGCCTGAGCCATTCATACAGACCAGAATATCACAAAGACTTGAGTTTGCAGGACACTGTGTATGTTAGACAGGAAGAAAACATGTATTAACACTGTGGGAATCACATACAACACTCTTAACGTCATGGCAGTTTTGCACATTTAGTATCCAGTTATTAAAATATCATGATGCATTTTTGTAACACTGACCCTTGTCGCTCTGTGTGAAAGGCAGGAAGCAAGTCTGAGGCCAGTGCAGTTCCTCACACACACACACACACACACACACACACACACACACACACACACACACACACACACACACACACACACACACACACACACACACACACACACACACACACACACACACACACAAACACTTTGACTTTCTGACCTCTGATCTCCTGAGCTCTCGCTTCCCAGTGAAAGAATGACAGGAAAACAAAGAGAGGTCATGACACACACACACCCCCCTCACACACACACACAGACAGACTAAACCCAGAGTGACAGGTTGAGGCATACGCAGACCACCGATGGAAACACAGGACAGAAGAAAACAACAACATGAGCATCAAGAACATCCTCTCGCTGTTTTACAATCTCCGTATGCAAATACAACAGATTGAGTGACAGGGGCTGAGCACACTGTACAAATTGTGAATAAAAAAAGGAATGCAATAATTTACAAATCTCATAAACTTATATTCTATTCACAATAATATAGATAACATATCAAATGTTAAAAATGGGACATTTTGAAATGTCATGCCAAATATTGGCTCGTTTTGGATTTAATGAGAGCTACACATTCCAGAAAGTTGGGACAGGGAGCAATAAGAGGCCGGAAAAGTTAAAGGTACATATAAGGAACAGCTGGAGAACCAATTTGAAACTTATTAGGTCAATTGGCAACATGATTGGGTATAAAAAGAGCCAGTGTCTCTCAGAAGTCAAGATGGGCAGAGGATCACCAATTCCCCCAATGCTGCGGCGAAAAATAGTGGAGCAATATCAGAAAGGAGTTTCTCAGAGAAAAATTGCAAAGTTTGAAGTTATCATCATCTACAGTGCATAATATCATCCAAAGATTCAGAGAATCTGGAACAATCTCTGTGCGTAAGGGTCAAGGCCGGAAAACCAAACTGGATGGCCGTGATCTTCAGCCCTTAGACGGCACTGCATCACATACAGGAATGATACTGTAATGGACATCACAACACGGGCTCAGGAATACTTCCAGAAAACTTGTCATGAACACAATCCACCGTGCCATTCGCAGTTGCCGGCTAAAACTCTATAGGTCAAAAAAGAAGCCATATCTAAACATGATCCAGAAGCGCAGGCGCTTTCTCAGGGCCAAGGCTCGTTTAAAATGGACTGTGGCAAAGTGGAAAACTGTTCTGTGGTCAGACGAATCAAAATCTGAAGTTCTTTTTGGAAAACTGGGACGCCATGTCATCCGGACTAAAGAGGACAAGGACAACCCAAGTTGTTCTCAGCGCTCCGTTCAGAAGCTGCATCTCTGATGGGATGGGGTTAAATGAGTGTGTGTGGCATGGGCAGCTTACACATCTGGAAAGGCACATCAATGCTGAAAGGTATATCCAAGTTCTAGAACAACACATGCTCCCATCCAGACGTCGTCTCTCTCAGGGAAGACCTTGCATTTTCCAACATGGCAGTGCCAGACCACATACTGCATCAATTACAACATCATGAAGAAGGATCCGGCACTGAAATGGCCAGCCTGCAGTCCAGATCTTTCACCCATTAGAAAACATTTGGTGCATCATAAAGAGGAAGCTGCGCCAAAGAAGACCTAAGACAGTTGAGCTGCTAGAAGCCTGTATTAGACAAGAATGGACAACATTCCTATTCCTAAACTTGAGCAACTTGTCTCCTCAGTCCCCAGACGTTTGCAGACGGTTATAAAAAGAAGAGCGGATGACACACAGGGGGAAACATGGCCTGTCCCACCTTTTTTGCGATGTGTTGATGCCACGAAATTTAAAATCAACTTATTTTTCCCTTAAATTATACATTTTCTCAGTTTAAACATTTGATATGTCATCTGTGTTGTATTCTGAATAAAATACAGAAATTTGAAACTTCCATATTGTTGTATTCTGTTTTTATTCACAATTTGTACAGCGTGCCAACATTTTTGGAATGATTAGATAGATAGATAGATAGATAGATAGATAGATAGATAGATAGATAGATAGATAGATAGATAGATAGATAGATAGATAGATAGATAGATAGATAGATAGATAGATAGATAGATAGATAGATAGATAGATAGATAGATAGAATACAATGAATGACAGAATGAAAGATGGATAGAAAGAATGATATATGAACAAATAATAATTCAGACGAACGACCAATGCATGGATGGATATAGGGATAGATGGATGGATTTCAACAGTGTTTTCAAACATTTCGACCAGACGAATGTGCTGAAGTGACAGAATCAATAATAAAGCAGAGCGGTAAACGAGGCTCAGTCTGTGAGCTGAGACACACCGGTCTTGCATCACAGATCAGATTTATTTTATTTTATATCAGACATTGTGACCCAGACGGTTCGGGTAGCATTGACCAATCAGCAGTTGTTTCTCAATCTCTCACACAGACGGTTTTCATCAAACACAATCACATCAATCTGTGTCGATGAATCATGACACTCTCACCCTCTTTCAACACCCAGTGTGATCAGTCTCATCCTTTTATTTCTACTAGATTTGTCCTCCGGTGTGTTGCAATGCATATTTCCCTCCTCCAACATTCGGAGAAGCCGTTATTTCTCTGATAGATTTTGAGTGGCTAGTGTTCTAATGCCCAACAAAAGCCATTTAGATCAGACCGAATCTATTGAAGACATAAATGTGTGTGTGTGTGAGTCATCTGTGATGAAGTCACACACACATTTATGTCTTCAATAGATACACACAGTCAGATGAGATCTCACTACCTGGAGCCACAATAATACACCACTGACACACACTGTCATCAGAGACAGAGACACACAATCACACATCACTCACACATACACACACACACACACACACACACACACAGATATCCAGGCATCTAAGTCATGTTAATCACCCATTTAGTAGCTGTGGGGATTTTTCCCAAGCTTTTATGCCGGGTCGGATTTCTCCCTGCAGAGAGCTTCTCACAGACAGCGAGAGGATGTGTGTGTGTGTGTGTGTGTGTGTGTGATAGTGAACATTACAGCAGATTATTCACTGCCTTGTTCTCCCTGCATACCATGTGTCTGCTGCTTGCTGTAAATTTGAAACTTGACAAGCAAATTTTTTAAAACTCTGCTTTTCCAGATTTAATGTTCAGAGTCACTATAATGATCCATTCATCGGTTGGAGAATGAAACACTGTGACTTTGTGCTGCTGTCAGTATAATGTGTTAGTTTGAGCATCGGTCTGTCAAACAAATGGAAGTTTGTCAAAACAGTCTTGGAATTTAAAAAAAAAAAAAAAAAATTGTAATTATTTTATTATTTATGTTACTATAATATGTTTTTAATTATGTTTGGTGACTTACCCACCATGACTTAACCACCTACCATGTTTTTCCCACTTCGATTTCTCAATTATTGTACTTGCACTCTCAATTGCCTACTGTTGTTCTGTCTACTCTGTTTGTCAATTGGCTTTATTGTTGTTTGTTTATTGTAAAGTGTCCTTGAGCTCTGGAAAGGCGCTATATAAATAAAACTTATTATTATTATTATTATTACTTATTTACACTATCTAGATATCGATGGATCGACAAGGCTTTCCTCAAGGTTTAGGAGTGTGTTTATGGGGATTTTTGCCCATTCTTCTAGAAGTGCATTTGTGAGGTCAGGCACTGATGTTGGACGAGAAGGCCTGGCTCTCAGTCTCCGATGAAATTTTCCAAAATGTCTTGGTATGCTGAAGCATTAATGCTGCGTTTACACCGCACGCGAATGACACGATTTGCACTAGTGATTTACATGTTAAGTCAATGCAGAGACGCGAATAAGCATTCGGCGGTGCGAATAGCGCGATTCGCGCGAATGACGCGGCAAGGATCATGCGAATTGAGCGTTTTAAA
Source organism: Pseudorasbora parva (assembly GCF_024679245.1). Lineage (NCBI taxonomy): Eukaryota > Metazoa > Chordata > Actinopteri > Cypriniformes > Gobionidae > Pseudorasbora > Pseudorasbora parva. Next base: position 43,553,799 of record NC_090179.1, read on the forward strand.
CTCGTGATTC
>NC_090179.1:43558808-43598808 GCF_024679245.1 Pseudorasbora parva
TTCATTTTTAGTTATTATTAGTATTATTAATATAATATTAAAATTGTATTAAAATATTTTGAATTAGCTTTTATTTTTTTGATGTTTTAATCTTAATTTTAGTTAAAAAAAACAATTTAAGTTTGAAAGAATTTAGGTTTATTTTATTTTTATTTCAGTATTAGTTTTAGCTCATATTTAAAGAGTCAAAATTAGTGTCAGTTAAATAATTAAATCAAATAATTAAATAATTAAATCAATTAATAATTACATCATTTAATAATTCAATCAATAAATAACTAAATCATTAAATTTACCAATTTATTGTGCAAAATGCATGAAAATGTTTAATCAAAACTTTTTACTTTTAGTTATTTAAGTATTATTTATATACTAATATAGTAGCTTTTATTTTTAGATGTTATTTTTTCATTTTAGTTACATTTTTTTGTAAATATGTTGTTTTTGTCATTTCTTTATTAATATTACAATTTAGGTTTAATCTATTTTCAGTATTCATTTCCTATTTTTTATTTTATTTATTTCCATAGTTATTTTAGAGCTCTATCAGGCAACCTTTCTCATTTTTCTTTGCTTTTTTATGTAATATTTGTATTTTTATTAATTGCACTTTTATTTTAATAGTTTTAGTTAATGATAAATCACATTCATACAACTAGTGCAGCGTTTCAAGTTTATTTTCATAATAAAAATTAGTATTTCCAAATGTGATTTTTTAATAACAAGCTTGATTTCTGAATGATGTTTAACAGACAAAACCAACTTTTCACAAACATTAGAACTCAAGCCTATACGATTGTGGTGTATTTGACATTTGATTTATTGACGGATTTCTTTAATAATGTAGTTTAGCCTGCTCTGAGGCCTGAGCCAAACAGGAAGTGACTGTTCCTGTCACAGGAAGGACAGCCTCAAGGGTGGAGAGAAAGTTACAGGTCAAAGGTCAGGGATTGTTATTTACTAGGAAGTGATTGATTGATGGGTTTGTTTGTATCTGTGCGCACACATAAACACACACATATAAACACACGCGCACACAACACACGCAAACACAGACACATAAAAACACACACTTACACACACCCCTGCCCCTAGACCTACCCATCACAAGAAACATTCTACATTTTTACATTTTCTAATAAATAAACTCCTCCTGTGTGATTTATAAGCCTTTTGAAAAGTGGGGACATGGGTAATGTCCTCATATTTCACCCTCTCCTGTAATACCTGTGTCATACCCATGGCATTACACACATTTGTGTCCTCATATGTCACAAAAACATGCCCACACACACACACACACACACACACACACACACACACACACACACACACACACACACAGACACACACACACACACAGACACACACACACACACACACACACACACACACACACACACAGACACACACACACACACACACACACACACACACACACACACACACACACACACACACACACACACACACACACACACACACACACACACACACACACACACACACACACACTTGCTCACAGTAAGTAGAGCACAAACAGGAATTGCTAGAGAGACTGTAGATTAAAGAGAAAGCATTAATAGTGTCAGTCTATCATATAAAGAGATTCATGAGGAGGAGTGTGTGTGTGTGTGTGTGTGTGTGTGTGTGTGTGTGTGTGTGTGTGTGTGTGTGTGTGTGTGTGTGTGTGTGTGAGAGTGTGTGTGAGTGTGTGTGTGTGTGTGTGTGTGTGTGTGTGTGAGAGTGTGTGTGAGTGTGTGTGTGTGTGTGTGTGTGTGTGTGTGTGTGTGTGTGTGTGTGTGTGTGTGTGTGTGTGTGTGTGTGTGTGTGTTTGAACCTGTGAAGGGAAATCCATGGGAGGAATCCAGTATGAAAACTGTTTGATTGTGTGTTTACTCTAGCCTCAAAATATGTGATACTGTTGTTGTTAATTTTTATTTTTTTTATGGCAGATTTGAAACGTGATCCTGAAACACAATCATGACAAACAGGTTTGAAGATTTTAATCTTTCTCAGGTCAAGAAAATATGAGCTGTGCTTGAACACCAGACGCGTGAACTGACTAGATTTAAAGGGATATGAAGGGGTGTATATTATATTATACTATACTATATTATACCATTATACTATATTATACTATATTATATTATATCATATTATATTATATTATACTATATTACCATTATACTATATTATACTATATTATATTATATTATATCATATTATATTATATTATACTATATTATATTATATTATATACTATATTACATTATATTATATCATATTATACTATATTATATCATATATTATACTATATTATATTATATTATATACTATATTACATTATATTATATCATATTATACTATATTATATCATATATTATACTATATTATATTATATAATTTTTTATCCTGTTCTATTCGATATTATATCATACTGTACTATATTATATTATACTATATTATATCATGTTATTTTATATTATACTATATAGTATATTATGTTATATGCCCTTTTGAGTTTGGTGTAGTGCATTCCGGTATTCTCGAATGTTTTAAAATAATGTATAACCCTTTTTAAAGTCTGAAATACTCCGATAAATGACAACCCTGAAAACACACACACGCACGCACGCACGCACGCACGCACACACGTTTGTTTTTGTGACATATGGGGACATTCCATAGGCGTAATGGTTTTTATACTGTACAAACCGTATTTTCTATCCTTACACTGCCCCTAAACCTAAACCTACCCATCACACACACACACACACACACACACACACACACACACACACCCACACACACACACACACACACAGATATACACACACAAGCACACACACACACACAGATATACACACACAAACACACACACACACACACACACACACACACACACACACACACACACACACAGAGAGAGACAGATACACAGACACACAGATATCCACACACACACACACACACACACACACACACACACACACACACACACACACACACACACACACAGAGAGAGAGAGAGACAGATACACAGACACACAGGTTTGGTCAGGTTAATGTTTTCTCCTGAACTTATCTTCTCTGTCTGACCCATTTCCTCTGGCTAATCACTTTTGGGAAAGAATCCCAAACTCTCTCTTTCTCTCTTTCTCTATCTGTCCGTATCTCTGTTCCTTCTTCTCTGTAATGGTTTACTGAACTTTTTCAGTCTTGTTTTTGGAATCAAGCTCTTTAACCCTATAAAGCCGACTGTGTCATATCTGATACGCTAAAAACTTAGGCTTTTCTGCCCGTATTATGCTTTTATAGGATGCCTAAAGTCATGTGTTGTGTGTGAATGTGAAAGATCTGCAAAGTCTATCGAAAGAAAGAAGTGATTCTGAACTGCCTGAAACGAGTTCTCAATAATTTCAGTCTCAATTTCTGCTTAACTTACACAATAATGTAACTCATTTGCATAATGCCCGCCTGTGGTCTTCATTGGCTGAACAGCGTCTCTTTGCCCCGCCCTCAATCCCTGCAGCTGCATCTAAGGGTGCTTTCACATCTCTAGTTCGGTTCATTTGGTCCGAACCAAGGTGAACCAAAAAAGCTGAAAGCATTTTTCAGCTTTTTTGGTTCCTTTTCACACCACACTGATTGCTTTGGTCCGAACCAGTTGAAACGAACCACAACGCAGGCACGTGACAACATCCACATCACTCATTGGCCATGGCGTATTTCCTAAACTGCTTTTTGATTGGTCAGAATTTACGTGTGGGAAAATTCCAACAGAAGAGGAAAAGCCAGCAAACTATAATAACAGTATGAAGAGACGACTGCGGGCTGGTTTTGTCCCTGGCTATAATCTACTACACTGTGTGTATTTACAACAGTATGGAAACAATACATTTCTATAATGAAGCGCAGATGCAACGTGAAAACAACTTTTAATGCACTGCAGACGCTGAGAGCGCATCGCTCGTCACTTCAAGCGGAGCCGTGCATTAATTAGGGTGCGTTCACACTTGTCATGTTTGGTTGGATTAAAACGAACCCTGGTGCGATTCCTCGTTTAGTTCGGTTCATTTGAACACATGTGAACGCTGCCATCCGAACCAAACAAGCGGACCGAGAGCGCTAAAGAGACGGGTCTCGCTCCGCTTCCAAACTAAATCTGGTGCGGTTCGATTGATTGAACGCAACACGGACCAAAGACATGTAAACGGACCAAAAACAGGACGTGATGTCACAAGATGTGACGCATAGTCAGCTGATTTGACGACGCGGAAAGATCGGTGTATCCAAAATGAGTAACGTATGTTCGAGGGCAAACGTAGAGCAACGAGGAAGAGCCTCATCAATATTTGGTCAGACGAGCAGGTTTCGAAAATGCTAGAAGAAACACACAAAAAGCAGACCTGGTTCTTCTCATCAGAGGATCTGTGTTGCCCAATAGTCGGTACAGACGACGGAACCGCCGTCTCTTTTCTGCACAACGGAGGAGATCCTGCTGCTGTTTTGAATGTTTTGAACACTTTATGAGCTCTTCATGAGTTCTCAGCGGGTAAAAATAATGCCATATGTACACTCATAAAATGATGGCGTTTAATCAGCGCACAGCGTTGTTTTGAGTGTTCGGTAAGCAGCTCCTACGTCATATAAGCCGACCAATCAGGTTGTGAGCGTCTCCCTGAGCCTTTGGTTCGGTAACTTTAGGTTCGCTGTTAAAAAGGCCAGTGTGAATGCTAAGCGGACCAGGACTATATGTTTTGTTTTTGTTTTTTGGTCCGAACCAAAGGAACCGAACTAACCGAACTACATGTGTGAACGCACCCCTTATTCTCAACTCTGACATGCTCATATTCCGAAAATATTTCCAGGTAATAATATCATGCGCACAATGTCAGCACAGCTAACTACGGCAGCTGGTTTAGTCCAAACATGATCAGTACTTTTGCGGTTGGTTCTGTTCCAGGTCGGATCACGTTCTCACCACAAACGAACCGCTCCAGAGTTCGTTTGAAAGTGTACCGAGACCAGCTCTTCAAGGATGTCTCGGTACGCTTGTTTGGTCCGCTTTTGGTGCGCACCCGAGTGCGATTGCTGCCTTCACACCTGACCAAACGAACCGCACCAAAGAGGAACCGAACTCTAGTACGATTCAACCGAACTAAATGAGGCAGGTGTGAAAGCACCCTAAGACTGAAAGAGTTTGGTTGGTGTTGTTCATGTGAATGCGGTAAAACCCACGCCATCATTACTGTTCGTATCACTGTGTCGAGCTGAGGTTGAGATATGATAATGAGCACTTGGTTACGGACCAATCACAAAAGACTAGGCCGTCTGACCAATCAGAGCAGAGCAACTCTCAGAAAGGCGGGGTTTAGAGAGACTGAATCTTTAATTGTTTTAGACACTGTGAGAAAAGAGCTGATGCTGCAGTGGATATTATGAGAAATTTTAAGTATTTTATGACCTTGGATGCATGGGAACCTTTAAAATCACATAATAGGGGCACTTTAAATATCATCTTACTAAGACATTTTTGGGAGATACACAGATCAGGCATAACATTATGACCACCTTTCTAATATTGTGTCGGTCGTGCTTTTGCTGCCCAAACCGCCCTGACCCGTCGAGGCATGGACTCCACTAGACCCCTGAAGGTGTGCTGTGATATCTGGCACCAAGATGTTAGCAGCAGACCCTTTAATACCTATAAGTTGCGAGGTGGGGCCTCCATGGATCAGACTTGTTTGTTCAGCTCATCCCACAGATGCTCGATTGGATTGAGATCTGGGGAATTCGGAGGCCGAGTCAACGCCTCAAACTCGCTGTGCTCCTCAAACCATTCCTGAAGCATTTGTGCTTTGTGTCAGGAGCATTATCCTGCTGGAAGAGCCACAGCCACCAGAATACCGTTTCCATGAAAGGCTGAACATGGTCCTTAACAATATTTGTACTACTTGTATACGAGTAGTACAAATATTGTTGAGGACCATGTTCAGGTATTGATCGGCCAAGGCTCATTGATGCACGTGGGGAGCAAAGTATACTTCACTGAGCCTTGGCCGCCGATGACCCTGTGGCCGGTTCACCACTGTTCCTCTGTGATGGAGATAATCAGTGTTATTCACTGACCAGTGGTCATAATATTATGTCTGATTGGTGTATATAGTGACGACTGATATTTATACGCATTTTAGTCTGTTATGAAGATCTTAATGATTTGCATTACAAGCATCAGCATTTAATCGTACATATATATATATATATTTTAGGGCCGGGACTTTAACGCGTTAATTAAGATTAATTACGCAAAAAATAAATAACAATTTTAACCACACTTATTTTTGCACCGCGGAACATTTTTCAAAGAATGAGTTTCGACGGACTGATTATACTGGAACACCAACTAGTGCTCACGAGTCACGACAACAAACCATAGTGAACATGAAGTGGATGAGACCGCTTTGCTTGGCCCCGTGGATGGGACATTTTGTTTTAAAAAACGAAAGGATGGAAGCGTCGACAAGAGCATGGTTGTGAGCAAGCTATACAACAAGGAATTAGCGTATCACCGCAGCACATCGAGCTTCAAACATCACTAATACGTTATTGCTACACTTAATGGCAAACATTGCGCTGGTCTGCTGGACTGAAATAAATTAACAATATTTTGATTATTTAAAGGGGCGGTGAAATGCTGTTTAATGCACACTGAGCTCTTCACACTGTTAAAGACTTGGATTCCCATCCTAAACACAGACAAAGTTTCAAAAACTAATGTTGGACGTTTGATGGAGTATTTCTGTGTCAAAAATACTCCTTCCGGTTTCTCACAAGTTTCAGAGAGTTTTTTTCGAGTATGGGTCGACTTGACGTCGATCGAGCGGAAGGTCCTTGTATGGGCCGTACGGGCTCTTCTCCCGGTAGGGTGCGCACGCGTGACTAGAGCGAGAGAGGAAATGCACGCCCATAAACACTCTCAGCTGCAGATCCAGTCGTTCGTGAACACTTCTGTCGTTATAGTCTGCGCCGCGCTCCACTTTATTCCTATGGTTGACGTCGAGCGACTTCAACGCTTCAGCACAGCATTCTGGGAAGGCAGCGCTGCATTTGAACCGATTTGAACGCAGAAATGACGGGAAGCTTCACAACATCGCTTCAGTCGCGTCGCAAAGTGGATTTCCACGGTCACTGCTGTCAGGACTTCACCAAATCATACCATAGAAGTGTGTTTTTGACGGAGCGGTCCCAGCGATAAAGGTTCGGTCCTACTTTGGAAGCAGCCGGTGAGTAAAACTGCTTCAGATGTCTGTGCTGTCGGCTATCGGCGCGTGAGTAAACATCAGTAAACGACACGATCGCGTGCTTCGACATTCAAATGCGCTAACGGACTCCATTGTTGTTCTGTGTATAACGTTACACTAGTCTGACCGTTTTGCTTGCTACTGCTGAGGTTTAGTCGCATACAATAGTCCATAAACCGAATCATGTCCTCATAAACTGCGAGTAAACACACACAAATGTTGACAGGCCACTAAATACAGTCCATACCACAGAGACGGACGTCCTGCTGCTGCTGTTTCTCCTGTTCAATTTATTTCAGCCTCCGAATGATTCTGGATCATTATCTGTATTAGCTGAGATAGCGATGGGTTTCTCCACGCTTGAGGACGTCACCGCTTTGTGCTCGTCATTCTTTAGCTCCGCCCACTCGATACGCCTCCAGCCTCTCGGTTTTTTTCCGGAAAGACTCGGTACAGCCCATATTTCTTTTAGAAATATAATAAAACTAAAGACTTTACGGAGATATGAAGGATGCAATACTACTCTATAGGTGCTCAAGACTGACATGAGATTGACTGAAACTGAGTGTTTCACCCCCCCTTTAAGCTAATGTATTCAGTCATTATTCAATGGTATACTAAAAATGCATGTGAAAAATTACTTCTCACTGTTCTCAGGTCAAATATTTAAATGCGATTAATTTCGATTACAAAGCCTCTAATTAATTAGATTAATCTTTTTAATCGGGTCCCGGCCCTAATATATTTATATCAGCGTCTGTACCAAATTGCATATTTTTGCTCCGCCTTCTAAATGAAACTGAGCTGTTTTTTTCTTCCTATATAAGCCATAAATGCCTGATGCATCAAATATGATATTTATTTAACAAGTATTTTGTCTAAAGGTTCAATAAACTGTTCCAGTTTTCTGACTATAATTTCATATGTCAGACTTTACAGGGTTAAAGCTGTTTTTAAACACTCATTATATCTTCACATTTCATTTGTAGCCATGCTATGTTTTCAGTGTCTGAAGTAAATATTCGAAAAGTCATCGTTCTCTCCCCCTCAAACCCACATGACTTTATTTCCGTCCAGCAACAGTGAGTGAGCGTCACAGAAGAGGATGCTCAGTGTTTGGGGCGGATTTAATTACACGTTTAATACTTCATGTTACAATTTTAGAACAAACCCTGAGCCGATGTTTGAGGAACATCAATACAGGTGCTGCAAAAACTGATGCTGTGTCCACTTTTAGTCCAGAGATAGTGTAACAAGACACCGTATAATGACTGCCCAAACCGCAGCCCGTGTAAAAACATACATGACCTTTGACCTCTGCGTCTGTTCTGATAGTGTTCACCCTACATCACGCTGCTCTGTTTTAAATCTTTCTGACATCTGTCACACTCATACACACACACACTGCGTCTCCATCTTTCACTTGGCTGTTGGTTGCTTTTTGGATAACTGATAAAACATACAGGCCCCTGCAAGTGTGTGTGTGTTGAATGATTGACTGTGGGCAATACAGGTTATGCTTTGTGTATATCATCACACACACAAACACACGGCACCAGTATTTTGCTGTAAAAATATCTGTAAACACTAATACTGAATAATCTAACTGAACACATTTACACACTGTGTACAATATTACCAAATAAAGACAGATACACACTCAAACACAATCATGTTATCTTGAACAAATACATGCACATTAGTTATACACATTATTTTTTATTTCAGTTTATACTTCAACCTAAACTTATTTACTGTAGTTAGTTGTCAAAGCAACACTTAATTTAAAATTTTCATCTGAAATATTTATTTTGTTTCAGCTTTATTTAAGTTAGCAATGATTTTTGATACAAAAATACAGTCCGTGTTTAAGCATGTTCTGTGAAGTGTTGTGTTTTGATACACACACACACACACACACACACACACACACACACACACACACACACACACACACACACACACACACACACACACACACACACACACACACACACACACACACACACACACAGACTGAGTGAGTGAGTGAGAGAGAAGCAACCAGAAAAGGTCAGAGATATTTGACATTTTGTTTAGCATGTCAGTCATCCTCCTCACACACACACACACACACACACACACACACACACACACACACACACACACACACACACACACACACACACACACACACACACACACACACACACACACACACACACACACACACACACTCCAGCGGGAGTGCTGTGGAATCTGTCCCATAATGCACCATGGGAAACACAGAGCTGAGATCTCTTCATTCTGCTGCTGTAGAGACTCTCTTATTCCCTGTGTGTGTGTGTGTGTGTGTGTGTGTGTGTGTGTGTGTGTGTGTGTGTGTGTGTGTGTGTGTGTGTGTGTGTGTGTGTGTCATAGACTCCAGTGCTGAAATCTAAGAGCATGTACTGACCAGACACTGAGAGAAACAGAGAGGACAGGACATGAGAAAGAAAAAAAAAAACACCCCCTCTCTAATTGTTCTTAGAAAGACGGAGACCAAATGAGGGAATAAAACATGTTTGTTTAGAGCTAGTCGTCTGTGAACGGCTGGTGTAATTAGATTCAGGCCGAGGAGAGTTCATTAACTAAGTGAATTAATTAGATAGTTTGAGTGAGGAGACCGCAGCCAAAAACTCAGATTAAATTAGACCAGGCTGGATTCACTCCAGAACGCAGGACACAATGTACACATACACTATATTGCCAAAAGTATTGGGACGCCCCTCCAAATCACTGAGTTCAGGTGTTCAATCCCTTCATGGCCACAGGTGTATAAGTCAAGCACTAGGCATGCAGACGCTTTAGTGACGGAAATGACTACAATCCCATGATGCATTGCTTGAGTTTATTGCAAAATATGTATATATATTTAAATATTTAAGTACTTTGAGAAGCCGACTTGATTACATTTCTGGTGCTTCATGGGAGTGGGCGGAGCTAACGAGATTTTATTGTGCGTTTAGTTTGTTCCGACTCTCTGATTGGTGTATTTTCTGCACAGCATCATGGGTAATGTAGTTTTTCACCACGAATTGCAGTTAAACATGATTATTTTAAAACTAAGTGGAAATAATGTGAGCTGACGGGTTCAACAGAAGCAAATACAATCGATTAACAACCTCGCAGCTCACAGTAAGTCTATAAAGGTTTATAAGTTATTGATAAAAATCAATTTCCCTATACTCTATAAAATGCTGGGTTTTTTTAACCCAATATTGGGTCAAATTTGGACTAACCCAGCAGTTGGGTTGTTTTAACCCAGCGGAAACCCAGTTTTAATCCTGCGGTTGGGTTAAATATTTGCTTAAGACAACCCAACTGCTGGGTTAGTCCATATTTGACCCAACATTGGGTTGTTTTTTACTCAATTTTTTTTAGAGTGTATATGTAGAAAATTAATGGAGTTTCTACTTCCGGAACTCGGCTGTTACACTCCATAGGCATCTAAGATTCCATAAAGAACTTTAAACATCCATGGAACCTTTCTATTCAATAAAACAACACTAGAAATGGAATTTCAACACTAAAAAATTCTGAGTAAAAAACAGCCCAATGTTGGGTCAAATATGGACTAACCCAGCTGTTGGGTTGTTTTAACCCAGCGATTGGGTTGTCTTAAGCAAATATTTAACCCAACCGCTGGATTAAAACAACCCAATCGCTGGGTTAGTCCATATTTGACCCAACATTGGGTTAAAACAACCCAGCATTTTTTAGAGTGAAGTAAAGTTCCGAGAACTCAAAACATAACCACCTGCTCCTTAGCAACCACCTCGAAACTACTCAGGAACTACTTAGCAACCACTCCGAACACTTCACCTTTAGTAACGTCCCAGCAATCACTCCAAACGTTAGCAAACTGTAGGGCCCGTGTTTAAAACTGCTGTCTGTGTTTACATGTACAACAGAACACTGATAGCTATCAAAAATCTGCTCATTAGAAAAACACCACAACACAAGACAATCACGTTTACATTTTGAAATTGTTGGGTTTCGTTACATCCTCCAGTTTTGATATCAAACACAGGACATATGCAGGGTGGTAAAGATGTTTTCATGCAGGGCCAAACTGGGGAAAAGTCTTAAACCGTTAACTGTTTTGCTAAAACGAAATCACTTTTGAATGTCATCATGAGTCAAAAATATCCTCAGTAATACAGTGAAAGAAATCAGACAAATCACGTTTTGCCAATTATCAACATGTTTTTTTAAAAATATATATACACTAATTATTGCCAAAAGTATTGGGACGCCCCTCCAAATCATTGAAATAAGGTGTTTAATCACTTCATGGCCAAAGGTGTATAAATCAAGCACTAGGCATACACGTAAAATCACAGAGCGGGGTCAGCGCATGCTGAGGGTCACAGTGCGCAGAAGTCAGCAAATTTCTGCAGAGTCAATAGCTCCAGACCTCCAAACTTCTGTGTCCTTCAGATGAGCTCAAGATCAGTGTGTAGAGAGCTTCATGGAATGGGTTTCCATGACCGAGCAGCTCATCCAAGCCTTACATCACCAAGAGCAATGCAAAGCGTGGGACGCAGTGGAGTAAAGCAGCCGCCACTGGACTCTAGAGCAGTGAGACGTGTTCTCTGGAGCGACCAATCACGCTTCAGTCTGACAATCCCGTGGACGAGTCTGGGGTTGCCGGGAGAACGGGACTTGTCTGAATGGATTGTGCCAAGTGTTAAGTTTGGTGGAGGGGGGTTATGGTCTGGGGTTGTTTTTCAGGGGTTGGGCTTGTCCCCTTAGTTCCAGTGAAAGGAATTCTTAATCCTTCAGCATACCAAGACATTTTGGACAATTTCATGCCCCCAACTTTGTGGGAACAGTTTGGGGACGGCCCCTTCCTGTCCCAACATGACTGCGCTCCAGTGCACAAAGCGTCGGTCCATAAAGACATGGATGAGGAGTTTGGTATGGAGGAACTTGACTGGCCTGCACAGAGTCCTGAGCTCCACCTGATAGAACAGCTTTGGGATGAATTAGAGCGGAGACTGAGAGCCAGGCCTTCTCGTCCAACATCAGTGCCTGACCTCACAAATGAGCTTCTAGAAGAATGGGCAAAAATCCCCATAAACACACTCCTAAACCTTGAGGAAAGCCTTCCCAGAAGAGCTGAAGCTGTTAGTATGTTTATGTGTGTGTGTGTGTGTGTGTGTGTGTATTAATATATATATATATATATATATATATATATATATATATATATATATATATATATATATATATATATATATATATATATATATATATATATATATATCTTAGTGTCCTGACTAGCTTCAAATGTCTGTGTACTTGTTCTCACATGAGTTGAAAGAGCTGAATGGGACTCCAGACAGGAAGCAGGTCCAGTTAAGTTTTCCTCATGAATTATGGGTAATCTGTTCCATCTCAAAATTCCTCTAGTCACTCCCTATTCCCCTGAAACTAGAAAAAAATTATATATGAGCCTGAATACACCCATATATAAACTCATGCACACACAAACTAGCTGTTTTAACCTACTGGTCGCCTATCTTTTAAGGCATCATAGGTGCAGTCCTGACCTTCTCACGCGGAGGCAGCATAATTATGAAGCTTATATAATTATGCTGCCTACCCTTGAGAAGAGACCTTATTTTGGGCACATTTAAAGATGGCCTTGAATAGATCCTGCATGGTGAACAAAAAAATCATCCAATGTAAGATTCTGATCAACATGACAAATAGTTTAATCTAAATAATTTGCATAATTATTATATGTTGCCCATGTAAAGCATATGAAATCAGTCATTAAATCATTAAGGATGCGGTCTATGTTCCCTAGATAAGAACCCCCCCCCCCACACACACACACACACACACACACACATTCAGTCAGACTCAGTCCTGATGCTGAGCAGTGAAAAAGACGCTGAATGCATTAAGTCTGAAGGTCATAGGTCACACGGCGCATTGTATCCACAGAATTACTGTACCGCAAGATGCTCAGCGTAACACACACACACACACACACACAAACACACACACACAGAGTTCACTGCAGAAATCAGGACGAATCACTTATACCAGCTTAAAAACTGTTATTGAATGTTGAACTGAATTAAATGTTAACTATAAATATTCACGTTACATTAATCTAATTATAAATGGGTTTTACACAGTATTTGTGTGTGTGTGTGTGTGTGTGTGTTTGTGTGTTGTATTATCAAGATTTTTAGAAAATTGCATTATGCTAGCAAAAGGTAGCACTATTTTGTATTTTCATCTCGGGGTATAAATATAAAAAATAATTACAAATAAATAAATAAATGCATTAATTCATCAACTCATAAATTATTTACAAATTCATTAATTATTTGAGATTCATTTATAAACAACTAAATTATTTATTTTGTTCACTTATTCATTCACACTCATTAATTCATAAATAAAATAATTCATTCATTCATAAATAAATAAATAAATAACTAAATCAATTAATTCACGCACATTCATTCATTCATTCACTCATAAATAAATACATTCATTCATTTACTCATAAATAAATACATTCATTCATTCATTCACTCATAAATAAATACATTCATTCATTCACTCACTCATAAATAAATACATTCATTCATTCACTCATTCACTTATAAATAAATACACTCATTCATAAATAAATAAATCAATTAATTCATTCATATTCATTCATTCACTCATAAATAAATACATTCATTCATAAATAACTAAATCAATTAATTCACTCATATTCATTCATTCACTCACTCACTCACTCATAAATAAATACATTCATTCACTCATAAATACATTCATTCATTCACTCATATTCATTCATTCACTCACTCACTCACTCATAAATACATTCATTTACTCACTCATAAATACATTCATTCATTCACTCATATTCATTAATTCACTCACTCACTCACTCATAAATAAATACATTCATTCACTCATTCATAAATAAATGCATTCATTCATTCACTCATTCACTTACCCATAAATAAATTCATTCATTCACTCACTCATTCATAAATAAATGCATTCATTCATTCACTCATTCACTTACCCATACATAAATTCATTCATTCATTCACTCACTCATTCATAAATAAATGCATTCATTCATTCACTCATTCATTCACTTACCCATAAATTAATTCATTCACTCATAAATAAATGCATTCATTCATTCACTCATTCATTCGTTCACTCACTCATAAATAAATGCATTCATTGATTCACTCATATATTCATTCACTCATAAAAAACTTTCATTCATTCACTCAAATAAATACATTCATTCACTCATTCACTCATAAAAAACTTTCATTCATTCACTCAAATGAATACATTCATTCACTCATAAATACATTCATTCACTCATTAATTCACTCATCGATAAATATATTAATTCACTCATTCATTCACTCATAAACAAATACATTCATTCACTCATTAATTCACTCATAGATAAATATATTCATTCACTCATTCATTCACTCATAAATAAATACATTCATTCACTCATTAATTCACTCATAGATAAATATATTCATTCACTTATTCATTCACTCATAAATAAATATATTCATTCACTCATCCATTCACTCATAAATAAATATATTCATTCATTCATTCACTCATAAATAAATATATTCATTCATTCATTCATAAATAAATATATTCATTTATTCATTCACTCATAAATAAATATATTCATTCATTCATTCATAAATAAATATATTCATTCATTCATTCACTCATAAATAAATATATTCATTCACTCATCCATTCACTCATAAATAAATATATTCATTCATTAATTCACTCATAAATAAATATATTCATTCATTCACTCATAAATAAATATATTCATTCATTCATTCATTCACTCATAAATAAATATATTCATTCACTCATAAATAAATATATTCATTCACTCATTCATTCACTCATAAATACATTCTTTCACTCATTCATTCACTCATAAATAAATACATTCATTCATAAATACATTCATTAATAAATTACTAAATCAATTAATTCACTCATATTTATTCATTCACTCATAAATAAATAAATTCATTCACTCACTCATTCATTCACTCATAAAAAACGTTCATTCATTTACTCATAAATACATTCATTAATAAATTACTAAATCAATTAATTCACTCATATTCATTCATTCACTCATATATAAATAAATTCCTTAACTAAATAAATGCCTAAATTAATTCCTTTCTTCCTTCATTCATTCATAAATAAAAAAAACACACATACGATAAAGTTACATAATTTTATTTATGACAGAAAATACACTTGCTGAGTGACCAAACGTAGACGTGTCAACTCAAGACAGTGTAGACAGACCAGCTGATTATAGCAGGAATACTTGCATACACAATACACATGCCATAAAAATATTATTACAAAATAAAAACATTTTATTCTTGCAGTTCATCTAATAGGCAAGGCAAGCTTATTTGTATAGCACATTTCATACCCAATGGCAATTCAAAGTGCTTTACATCGAAATTAATTAAAACAGTGATAACATATGCATGAGATAAAAGAATACCATGTGGACGTATTAAAAATTAAAAACAAGGATAATTAAAACAGTTGTAAAGATGAAAAAAAATGGCCAGATACACAATAGTGGTCTGATAATTTTAATAAACAGTCATGTATTTCTGTTGCAGAAAATAACCTTGTGGTTTTTCTGTGATACACACACACACACTTGCATCAGTCTGCCGTTCTGCTGGCCACTAACGCAACAGCTGCGCCGTGAAACCGCAGACGGCGATTAGCGAGGCTGAGGTCAGAGATGCCGCAGTGAACGCAACAATTTGTCTTCTTTTCCTCTCGCTGTGTTTGCATCATCCATCACTCTCCATCCCTCCTCCGCGTGCTGGAATGTTCCTTCACTCCCTCCGTTCGGAGGAATTCCCCAGGAGCCAATCGGCTCGCAGTCAGGAAGACGTGCTCTTTCTTGACCTTTAGCGGGAGAGGCGAACGAGCTGTCAGGGGTGGAAGGTCGTGACCTGTGACCTCACTCACATCCACAGTTTCAGGCCTATTACGGGCTCAAGCCATTATAATTAGTTAGCTCTGTGTGTGTGTGTATGCCGATGAATGAACAGCTCAGTTTCACACACTCCACTGAGTTAAGCCATGACCTTGGTCGATTGCCAGGGTATCCCATAATTCCTGGAATATTTTAAACAATGTTTCGAATGCACATTGAATGACACAAAACAGTGTGTGTCTGCATGTGCATTCAGCAAGTGTGTTAATTTAGCATTATTTAGATACACACTCTAAAAAATCCTGGGTTTTTTCAAACCATGTTTGGGTCAAATTTGGACAAACTCAACCGTTGGTTTAAGTTTTAAATCAAATTTTAAACCCACCGGATGGGTTTGTCCATATTTGACCCAAACTTGGGCTTAAACAACCCAGGACTAAGAGCAAAAAGGCCAGACGCTCTTCTCAGCCGAGACGGTTTGGTTGTTATGATACTGAATATCCGCAGAGGTGTCGCTATGGTTTTGTTCTGTTGCTGTGCTTCTTGAAAAACGGCCAGCGATTAGCCCATAAAGGTCCTGTTCTTCGCGTGTTTTCGAAGCTTTGATTATGTTTACAGTGTGCAATATAACATGAGTTCATGTTTCGCGTGTAAACACAGTATTTTTCACACAGTTGACTTATCTGTAGAGTAGGGCTGGGATAAACGATTATTTTTTAAACGATTAATCTAGCGATTATTTTTTCGATGCATCGATTAATCTAACGATTAATTTTTCCTGACCGATTCGGTTACGATTCGATTCGATTACCGATTATCTACCCATTAATTGCCTAATAGCAATTTATACATGTTGATTTAATTATCTGAATGAAAAAACAAATTCCTTAACATTGCAATATATGTTTATTGCTCTAAAAATTCCAAAGTAAGACTATACAAGAGCAATGCATTCAATAAAACCTTGAAAACATAAAGTAGGCCACACACACACACACACACACACACACACACACACACACACACACACACACACACACACACACACAATAAGTATTTACCTACAACAAAGAAACTTATTATACGATTTTTCTATGTATGCAACTCAGCCTACAGGCTATGCCCATCGATTAAATATCAACAAGTTGGTTAATCAAATCCGGGGACACACTGCAAGCGTGAGCGTCTCGGCTGCGTGGCGTGTCCGTTTTTGTTTCGGCTCACATGTTAACAGGTTGGAGTTTGCACACTGCCTGTGACGCGCGGAAAACGCGTGCATGCTAGAAATAGAAGAGCGCCTATTTTTCACGCGTGTTGGGAGCGTCTCCAGGCAAAATAGAATAGGAAAAGATGTTTATATATCATTTTGACACGAATACATATTATTAAATTACATTTTCATGTTTGAAAGTCTGTAGGTTTACATAAATGCAGATATAGGCCTAATTGTAATAATAAAAAACGTCAATTATCGATTTTGAAATATTGCAACTGTCAATACAGAACGAAATATTCTGTAGCCTATTTTGCCGTCAATACCATAGATATGTGGCTACTCCCGACGTTTTCTTTGCTGTATCAGTAGGCTATCTCTGTTTAACATTAGGGATAGGGCTTCCCTCCGCATCAATAGCAGCAGCAGCGCCGCGTCAGACACGCTTCTAGTGTGCAAAGGCAGAGAAAACGCCACACAGCCCCGTGGCTGACCCGCAACAGAAACGCCACGCGCATCCGCGGCATGACAGTGAAAAAAGTTACATGTAGAGTGCATTACGGGCGCCAATACTCCGTTTAAAACCGGAATAGTCCTGGGATGAAACTGCTCACTTAGAAGATGGATACCCTCGGTCACATCAGGGCGATTAGACATTGAACATTTTAAATTTAAAACAGCTTATTATGTAGGTAACGGAGCCAATGTGTCCGATGCTTTCACTTGATGCACACGTTTGTTTTTGTGATTAAAATACATCAAATATTACCAAAACATCTGTCTTCCTGTGTGCAGAAATGTGTTTATGTAGCCGTGACAACAAAACGCGTGCGCGCATGCCTGTGATGCTCCGTGCGCACCGCGCGCCAACCCCATAGACTGTGGCCAACCCGCAAGCCTTGCACTTCTTAAAGTCTGAGGAGCCACTCGTGTTGCTACCATAGATATACATAATAAATAATATACTTATTATGTACATCTATGGTTGCTACTACTCTCCGGCGCCGCCATCTTTATTTTGAGTATGACGAATCGACGCGCATATTTTGCGTCGACGTATTTTTTGTGTCGACGTCATCGATGACGTCGACGCGTTGTCCCAGCCCTACTGTAGAGTGCTGTTTCCTCTGTCCTAAAAACGGCCTGATGATTTCCTTGTTCTATGAAGTCCCTCCTTCAGAAACACGTAACGAGTTCTGATTGGGCCAGCGCTTCCCGTGTTGTGATTGGACAGCAGCTTAGCGCACTTTGCCCGGAAAGGTCCCGCCTCTTACCATAACGGGGCGATGCAAGCGCTGAATGCGCGCTCTTCTCCACGTGGGAGAGCAACGAGACCACGCCCCCTATTTTGCGTGTTCTTGTGGGCGGAGCGTTAGTCAACAAACGGTTCTAGTGACGTCATCACAGCAGGAAGTGCAGCGGTGTCGTCCAAACCGGCCGATCGCTGTAGGCTTTGAAAGGGAACTTCTGTTAAATAAAATATCTCGCTTGGCATTGAACTTTGAGCTTTATAATTTTACAGGTATTATTTACGCTCTAACAGCAACATTACACACTAACTAAAGTTTGAAAGATGGAATCGCGAAGAACGGGACCTTTAATGTTCATCATGAAATAGACACTCAGCGCAAAATAGACTCGTGGCAATTCGTGGCACTCCCATTGAAAACAATTGAAAAAATATAGCTGAAATCAGAAAATATGGGGCCAAGCACAAAGAAGACATGATATGTTGTGCCAGCATGGCTGGGAGCATCAGACCAGCTGCAGCAATGAGCAATTAAAGACATATTAAGATGATTTTAGGCAAAATGGCTGAAAAAATCCTAAATACGGTCTTGGAAATCATTGGGTATCATTTGACTCGGCATGCTGCACGAAATCTAAAGACATTAGTTTTGGGATTTTTGGCCAAACCGTTTAGAAGTCATAAGCAAAAATGTAAAAATGTAATATTTCCTGACCACTAGGTGGCACTGTGCCGAAATGGTGGTCATGGTTTTCATCATAGATATGAGTCACCATCGTCATCACCGGCGGCCATCTTGTCACAGGCAGGCTTTCTGTCGGGCTCTGTGGAACCTGATGTAAGATGAGTGATCTGTATGAACATAAATACTCTGATCTCGCTGAAATCTTGACGGATTTACAAATGGTTTGGTTTCTTACAAACGTTATTAACATGGCTACAACTCTGGATGCTTTAACACGTTGAAATTGCAGCTTTTCATTTCGATAAACGACTTAATCATGCAGCTTGTGTATCACGGCTAACTTACGCGCACGTTATCAAGGCTGAGACCACAATCGAGCTGTTCAATTATATAGGTTTATTGACACCAATAACGATTTTATGACAACCAATCTTTTGTCTAGTTAAAATAAACTTAGTTTGCATGTTTTTTGTTTGTTATATATACATATAAAGCTCTGGAAAAAAAAAAATCAGAGCTGTATATGTGTATAAATATGTATAATTTCTCATGTTGCCATTCGGTACACAGTTTTAGTAGCCTATATATTAATTTAACATAAATACCTTGTGTGTATGTATATTCATCGCACCTATCTGTTCTGTTCAGTGTAACTTTCATATTGAAGTCCATGGTTATAATTATTCATAAGTATGTAGTGTCATAACTACATCTCTGACATTTATAACAAACTAAACAGTTTGAAAATCGGTTGAAAATTGAGCAAGTTATGGTTATTTAAAAGTGCATGCACCATTAAAACACACTGTTACGAGTGAGCAAGCTGCCTGTAACAAGATGGCCGCCAGTTGCGGACGGCGACCTCCATTGGCTAACAGCGCGCACGAGACATCTAGCCTTTATTATGGATATCTATCGTTTTCATAACCCACACCAAGTTTGGTCACAACACACTAAAGCGCTGCAGAGATATAGCCTCATGTCCATTTTGACATGCTCTTTGTTATATCCAAAATCGTTATTTGAGAACGGTTAGACGAATCAACTTGAATGCGGAAATATTTTAAAGGCGGAAAATGACGTCATAGGGTGCAATCGAATTGTCTTGAGCCAAGGAATCAGGAGATTGGACAGTTGGACAGTTGGTGGCGCTAGAGGTATTGAGTTAAAGAATCTTTTAGATATGGTGACAGGCCAGCGTTTATTTCTGCTATGTGATTGGCTGTTAGATTAATCTATATTGAGTAAAAATGTCGACATCCATTTTATCGCGATTCGATATGATATCGTTTATCGGCCCAACCCTTCTCAGCACCTTGTTAAAATCATTATACTGTAGGCACTCCTAGTGAAAACAATTGAAAAATACAGCTGCAATCAGCAATTAAGGGGCCAAGCACAAAGGCAGCACGACTGGGAGCTTCAGACCAACTGTAACAATGACAATGACATTGAGAAGATGATTTTAGAAAAAACGGCTGAAAAATCATAACTACAGTCATGGAAATAGTGGCTATCATTTGACTCAGCGTGCTGCAACAAATCTAAAGACATCAGTTTTGTGATTTTTGGCTCAACCATTTAGAAGTTATGAGCAAAAAGGTAAATTTTTCATATCCCTTGATTTCGGTGGCACTGTGCAGGTACCCTCAGGTTATGGTTTTCATAACCTACACCAAGTTTGGTCACAACACACTAAAGCGCTGCGGAGAGATATAGTCTCATGTCCATTTTGGCATGCTCTTTATCAAATTCATTTTCACGTTATTTGAGAGCGGTTAGACGGCTCAACCAGGGCCGTACCCAGGATTTTCTAAATACCGAGGTCCAAATATGAATTTTGGGTGAAAAAACATTTCCCTGTAGCTTTATAACCATGTCAGTGTGCAGTATAAATTATTTTAAGAAGACAACAGATTTTTATAAATGAGAATCTGGTAAAATTGTGCAAAAAAATTTGCCTCCAAATTAGAAAATCAGTTTTGTTGTTAAATTGAGCCAAAGACGAGATATGTGTGACTCCGTCTTTGAAAACCTAGCTAAAGTTAATTTTTGTGATTTACATTATGTAAAGAACATTATTTGAACATATAACCTTGATATATTTAATATTAAGATAGAAATCAATGTGAAAATATAACCAATGAGTGAAATCAAAATTTGATTCTCCTAATCTCAATATTAGATTATGAGACTTTAGCCTCGATTTCACAGACAAGAATCACATTATGTGTAGCAATTAGGAATATATTGTAGACTAATGCTTTTTCTATTCTGAGCAACCTGCTCTTTCTGTCTCATCGCCATCATCTTCTCTCTTTCTTTTTCCCCAGTCTCCTTCTCTTGCCCTGTATCTTTTCTCTTTTCAAAGCTGAGCTTTGTTTGAAGCAGTCTTTTCATTTTCGTCTGTATCGGTAAAAACAAAGTTGTAAATGTAAATTTACTGAAGGCTTCCAAGAAAACCAGGTCAAGAAAACGTTATTAGTTTGCATCTCTGATTATTAAGCGCTCTCGCGGTGTCATGATGTCAAACATCAGTCGTTGTTCGAAGCGCCGGTTGGTGGTTGTGGCATTTGTCCCGCCTCTCCTCCACTGTGATTGGACATTGATGTTCACCCAAAGTTGAACTGTGGACGCTCAACGCGTAAAAATGGACAAAACCTGCCAGCTGTTGGCGCTATTGAAAAGTGCGGCGCATCCATTGGAAACAATTGAAAACATACGCCGGGCGAGGCGAGAACACCTGTTTGTAACCACCGCCTTCATAGGCTATTATTTTGCAACTTCTATTATGTACACCTCGGAGAAAACATCTCGGGGACCTCAATGGTGGGTACGGCCCTGGGCTCAACATATGGTGCAATCGAATCATCTAGAAAAATGTCTAGCCCTTACGAATCACAAGTTATTAGCATAAATGTAAGTGCAGATTTGTTAGCATAAACCAACAGTTGGTGGCGCTAGAGGGATTGAGTTAGAGACTCCAAATTTGCTGTGGTGACATTTCAGACCGTCCTCAATCAACATTTCGACATTTCAAAACTTTCCCACAAGCGGTGCTATGGGCTGCCACAGACTTTCAGAGCTGAAGCAAAAGAATAATAACAGGAACACTAATGATTTTGGGGAATTTTTGACATTCCCATTTGTTCACAAAAATCCACAATACTTTTTTCCGCAAATATATGACACAAAGAGAAAGGTGTGAGAAAGATTGTGCTTTTGTTATTTTTGCTACTTTTATATATAAACCCGATTCCAAAAATGTTGGCACGCTGTACAAATTGTGAATAAACACAGAATGCAATGATGTGGAAGTTTCAAATTGTAGTATTTTATTCAGAATACAACACAGATGACATATCAAATGTTTAAACTGAGAAAATGTATCATTTTAAGAGAAAAAATGTCATGGCATCAACACATCTCAAAAAAGTTGGGACAGCCCATGTTTCCCCCTGTGTGTCATCCGCTCTTCTTTTTATAACCGTCTGCAAACGTCTGGGGACTGAGGAGACAAGTTGCTCAAGTTTAGGAATAGGAATGTTGACCCATTCTTGTCTAATACAGGCTTGTAGCGGCTCAACTGTCGTAGGTCTTCTTTGGCGCAGCTTCCTCTTTATGATGCACCAAATGTTTTCTATGAGTGAAAGATCTGGACTGCAGGCTGGCCATTTCAGTGCCCAGATCCTTCTTCATGATGTTGTAATTGACGCAGTATGTGGTCTGGCACTGTCATGTTGGAAAATGCAAGGTCTTCCCTGAGAGAGACGACGTCTGGATGGGAGCATATGTTGTTCTAGAATTTGGATATACCTTTCAGCGTTGATGGTGCCTTTTCAGATGTGTTAGCTGCCCATGGAATGTGTCTCTCATGAAATCCAAAACGAGCCAAAATTTGGCATGACATTTCAAAATGTCTCACTTTACACATTTGATATGTTATCTATATTCTATTGTGAATAAAATATAACTGAGATTTGTAAATTATTGCATTCCTTTTTTATTTACTATTTGTACAGTGTCCTAAAGTTTGTTTTATTTTTCAGGCCAGCTTTAGTTCAGCTGTAGACTAGTTATTATTTCCAGTCATTCAGTGCTTCAACAAACTTATTTTAGTTAGTTGTCAAAACAACATTTCTAATTTTCCTTTAGTTGAATCTACTATTTATATATTAAAGTATTTCTATCGTTTTAGTTAACCATAATATAACCCTAGTGCATGTGAATGCGTCACTGGTACCTTCATTCTGTACGTCTGACCGCCGACACAGTCACTGAACATCCATTGACTCGCACAGCCAGGAGAAACAATAAGACGTTTGCCCCGCGGCCCATTCACTTCCCCTGCCGGACCCCTGGAGGCAGGTGGGCGGGTCACAGCGCCATTAAACTGCACTAATGAGTGTGTGATTGACGAGCCGCTCAGCCTATGACCTTATAATGAGGGCCGGGCCTGAGAACAGAGAGACAGAGAGAGCAGAAAGTAGCAGAAGAAACAAAGAAACATGGTTTTATGGGAAATGTCTGTTAGCGATTAAAGTCAGTTCCACACACACTATAAAACAAGCTGTAAGAGATCGCACACACACACACACACACACAGTAATACCCTATTAGTTCAACAAGTGGACCGCGGTAGGAACTGATTCCCACAGAGCAATAAAACCCACCTGGACTTGTCACTGAGCGTGCTCGTGTGTGTGTGTGTGGGTGGGTGTTAACAGCTGTGTAAGAATCAGTCTCAACATGCTTTAATACAGAAGTCGCCAAAACGTTACAAATCAGGACCAGATGAGACTCCGTCTCTGAAGCTGCATCCCAGATCACAGATTGTCAGTACCTGGGCTGTGGTAAAAGAACAAGAATGGGTTTAAAATTGCAATTCATTTCAAAGTCTGCAACTTAAAACTCAATTTACATGAAAATGGAAGGAAATGGAAAGAAATTGGACACATTCACACAGCAGCAGGATACGGCTGTCAGTCCTGATTTAAAGGGAGGGTAGGCGATTTGTTGCAGAAACATCCCAAACAACCAGCTAATGCTTTTCACGCCATAGCTACTGTCATTTGGAAGAGATGGAAACCTGTGGCGTTATCCTCGCAGCGGTTCGTGATAGTGTTTCAATGTCAACAACACTATCAACAGCTAAATGAACCTGCAGCAGTCAGTGCTCTTTAATTGTTTATGTTCATTATTATTGTAATGTTATGCGCCGTCTCCAGTGACTCTTAGGTTTGCTCCCTGCTGTACACGCTCATGTGTTTTGAAGGAGGCGTGGCTTTGAGACACTCTGAAGGGAGGGTGGGATCTTATGCTTTTTTTTAAACGAGTTCGCTATAGAGGGTATACATTGAGCTGCTACTTGACTGGAGTTAAAGGGCGCCTATTTCCGTCCGCTAGAGGGCGCCTATTCTAAACAAATGCGTAGTTTGATGACGCAAAGTTTGAGCGAAGTATCTTGGGACATGTGGTCTTCAATTCACATGGTCTTCACCGGTGGAAAATAGGACTCGGGCAGAAATCACGTTGATGGATGTGGTTATTAACGTTACTGTAGTGAAGCAGAGCAGGACCGAGTGTTGTGGAGCTGAGCACGGCCGCTGGAGCGATTGTTAAACAAATACCCGCCTCGCGAATACCGGGACTTTTATTATGACGGGACGGGAGACAGTCGCCGGGCGACCGCACTGATCCGCTCTTCCGGTTATGATTATGAGGTAAAGCAGCTCTGTTTATCATATTAGATACATTTAAGAGTGTTTAAAATGATGTTAAGACGTTACTCCGTGCGTTCACTCGTTCAAGAGTAAAGCGCTTCTGCCAAATAAAAGCCGAAACCGAGGGTAGAGCAGATGTGATTGACAGGCGACTCCCTCAGACACTATGCTGACACGTCCCGGTCAGTGGTTAAAATAGCAATTTTCTCACAATTTACAAATAGTTGGAAACATTTGGGATATTGTAGGTACTCAACTGAACAAAATATATAACACCGGCCTAGTGGTTTTTGGATATTTTACTGCAAAAATACTACATAGTGCACATTTAATATGGGAAAATGCGGTTAAAACAAACGGTTATCAGTTTAAACTAAAGGTTGGACTCGATATGGTGTCCCATAAGATCCAGTGATCCATGGATATTGACATGCAGCCAGGAATCCTGTTTACTGACATGAGCCCGATTTCGATACATAAATATTTATCACTGTCGGTCATCACAACTTTGAGTGACTCTGGCATTTATATGCAGATGGGCCTATGTATTAAAACATATACCCACGTAGGAGGGGACGTTCTTACAACCTTCTGCAACGTTGCCTAAAGGTTCTCTAGCGGTGACGAAACTCCCGAACATTAGAGATGCTTCTCATACGTCCTCTTTTGGTTATGAATGTGCTGGAGTTCAAGGTTCCTGATATGACTTTAGGGAGACGTTCCATTTTGGTTATTCTATGCACTGTTAAAAAAATTCTGGTTTCCAGTGGAAAGTTTTCAAGTGACTGATCACATCTTAATTTTTAAGATGGCCAAATCGAATTTCTGTGAATTAAATTGCATCAATTCACAGAATTTCAATTCGGCCAACTAAAAAATTTAGATGTGATCAGTCACTTGAAAGCTTTCCATTGGAGACTTTTTTGTGTGTGTGTGGTCTGGTCATAGAGCAAGGCTACAATCAATCAATCAACTTTATTTATAAAGTGCTTTTACAATCACGATTGTGTCAAAGCAGCTTCAGTGTCAAACAGGATAATATTGCAACAAAATTAGATTCGGCTGTACAGTCGTTCTGGAGAAAACGGTGATGTTATCAGCTTATTTTCATTTATCATATAGCGACAATGTTGGCAGATCAGTATTATAGTTTATAGAATTAAATAAAACCTAATTCATACATTTTATTTGTATATTTAGTTGAATAACTTTGATCATAATTTTACAGTCCCCAACTGAGCAAGCCAAGCCAAAGGCGACAGTGGCGAGGAACCCAAACTCCATCAGGGCATGATGGAGAAAAATAAACCTTTGGTTCCTTTGGTTCTCCTCTGGACTATTAACACACAGTGTATGATTATTAATCTGGCAACCTTACAGGTCAGAAATCATATTAGATCAGAATATTCGAAATTTCAGGGTATCACGGAAGAGATGGGTTTATTGAGGATGGCGCGTCGATTACACAAGAATATGAATACATGAAAGATCAGAGTTATTGCTCTGGAGGCGGGGTTTTTTGGCTACAAAGAGGACATTTGGGACGCTAACAGAACGTTCCCACATGGTCCTCTGTTGGTCACATAACGTTCCCGATATGACTTTAGGGGGACGCTCCATTTTGGTTATTCTATGGTCAAAAATACAGTCTGATGTTTAATTCGGGACTGCGCTGCCACATATCGTGTCCAGGACCTTTAGGGAACCAACCCTATTTAGGTCCTTCCATCACATTTACTGAATGTTTTCAGAACATGTTTGTGTGATTTAATGTACTCTGGGCTGCTTTGCAAATGAGGGTCAGTAAAACAAAGGATTTGCACAAAAGTTGCTTCTCAAAGATGGATCAATACCAACTGTTTGCCCAACTTCATATTCAGAACATGTAAAACTGATCCTAGACCAGCAGTTATGGGCAGCTTTTCGCTCTAAAAGCGACCAGCAGCAGACGGCAGTGGTTTGAGTGAGAAAATTACACGGCACTATCAAGTCCGTCTCCCTCGGTCTGGAGGGGGGCACAGGGATGTCCATGGGGGGCAGGTTTTGTGTTTTTCATGGCATTCACGCTATAAACCAATCCTTCCACTCAGTCTTTTTGCCACTCAGTGGACGTAACAAAGGCATCAAAAAGTCATGTTTTGGTAAATCATAATTATGACATACTAAATCATAAATATGAGACAAAAGTAATAATCAAAATTTTAAATTTCATAAATATAACTTAACTCGTCATATTTATGACTTAATGCCATAATTTTGACTTTTTCTCCCCTAATTATTACTTAGTATGTCATAATTTAAACTTTTTATACTCAATTTATGTCATAGATGTCAAGATACAACCATGATTTTTTGGTGGAAATGGGCTTTCATATGTTGTAATTCACTCATACTGTCCAAAGTGTCACAACTAATTAAATAAGTGTACTGAAAAATATGGTTTGAGTTTTGCCATTTTATGAATTGTTTTGTAATTTTGCAGAAAAGCCTTTATAATCAAGTCTTTAATGGCAGGTTTCTATTGTGACAACTTACCCCTGCAGTGTGACAGCATTCAGTGGTTAACATGTTCAGTGATGTCTGAATGCACTTCACCATTTTACGTCTAATCACATTTACACATCAGGCTCCAGATGTCCAGGTGCTTCAGGCTGGATTATTTCATGGTCCTGCATTCATTATGACTCTTTCTTGCCGTTTTCATGAGGTCACATATGTATAATGTATCACACACATGTAGAAAAGAGCAAGCAGGTTTGACTCGCTGGCCATAAAGATGGGACGTGAAATATGGAAACGTAAACCTCAGGAAATGAAACAGAATAAACAGACTGTCTGCTGCATGGATGTAACACAGCTGATTGTATGTTATTCAACAAAACAATGAACAGAGACAAAAAACATGAAACTAAAAGTCTGGAGGGGCATTTACACACACACACACACACACACACACACACACACACACACACACACACACACACAATAGGGTGCATGTGTGTAACAGAGAGCTTTCCCCAGTAATTCAAGCTTTTAACTATGTGTGTGTGTGTCTTTAAATTCCAGCACGACCAATAAAAGCTGATGTAGTTGTTGTAATTAAATGTAGCACAGGTCTATAAACAACTCAAGTTTTCCTGTGTGTGTGTGTGTGTGTGTGTGTGTGTGTGTGTGTGTGTGTGTGTGTGTGTGTAATCATGTGCAATTATCTGAATGAGACTGAAATGAATCTTAGTAGAGTGAATGGTCCGTTTCTCTCCAATGTAATTCTAGCAGTACTGCTTTGTGCACACGTGTGTGTGTGTGTGTATTTGAGAGAGAGAGAGAGACATAGTATGAGTGAGTGAGCGAGTGTGTGAGTTGGTGAGCGAGTGTGGGTGTATGAGTGTGTGAGCGTGGGTGTGTGTGTGTGTGTGAGTGAGTGAGTGAGTGAGTGAGTGAGTGAGTGAGTGAGTGAGTGAGTGAGTGAGTGAGTGAGTGAGTGTGTGAGTGAGTGAGTGTGTGAGTGAGTGAGTGAGTGAGTGAGTGAGTGAGTGAGTGAGTGAGTGTGTGAGTGAGTGAGTGTGTGAGTGAGTGAGTGTGTGAGTGAGTGAGTGAGTGAGTGTGTGAGTGAGTGAGTGTGTGAGTGAGTGTGTGAGTGAGTGAGTGTGTGAGTGAGTGAGTGAGTGAGTGTGTGAGTGTGTGAGTGAGTGTGTGAGTGAGTGAGTGTGTGAGTGAGTGAGTGTGTGAGTGAGTGAGTGAGTGAGTGAGTGTGTGTGAGTGTGTGAGTGAGTGAGTGTGTGAGTGAGTGAGTGTGTGTGAGTGTGTGAGTGAGTGAGTGTGTGAGTGAGTGTGTGAGTGAGTGAGTGTGTGAGTGTGTGAGTGAGTGTGTGAGTGAGTGTGTGAGTGAGTGAGTGAGTGTGTGTGTGAGTGAGTGTGTGAGTGAGTGAGTGTGTGAGTGAGTGAGTGAGTGTGTGAGTGAGTGAGTGTGTGAGTGAGTGAGTGTGTGAGTGAGTGAGTGAGTGTGTGAGTGAGCGAGTGTGAGTGAGTGTGAGTGAGTGAGTGTGTGTGTGAGTGAGAGAGTGAGCGAGTGAGTGAGCGAGTGAGTGAGCGAGTGAGTGAGTGAACCTTGTTTGGCTGTACTTGTGAGGGCACAAATGTCCTCACTTATATAGTAAAATATGAAAATGACCCACTTGTTTAGAAGGCTTATAAATTGTTTATTATTTAAATCTGTTGTTCTGCAGATGTTTCTGTGATGGGTAGGTTTAGGGATAGGGGTTGGGTTAGGGGATAGAAAATATCATTGACCTGATATAAAATCAATGGAAGTCTATGTAATGTCCTCACTAATATAGTGAAACAAATGTGTGTGTGTGTGTGTGTGTGTGTGTGTGTGTGTGTGTGTGTGTGTGTGTGTGTGTGTGTGCGTGCGCGCGTGTGTGTGTGTGTTGAAGCCTTTAGGGCTGGACACACAAAAACTGCATGAACACAAATACATTTACAGCTTTTATTAGTAATTTAGTGTAATCATTATAATTGATTGCAGACTAAATTGCAATGATCTCAACTGGTTACAGAACTAAGATACAATCACTGTGTGTGTGTGTGTGTGTGTGTGTGTGTGTGTGTGTGTGTGTGTGTGTGTGTGTGTGTGTGTGTGTGTGTGTGTGTTGCGGCTCTTGGGTGGTAATGTAGTGTATCAGTGAGGAAGCTGATGTTATTTCTGGACGAGCGAGCAGATCTGTTGGCAGCGTGTGTGTGTGTAATTAGTTTATTATGGCGTTCCACAGAATACTGCTGTACGATGGCTGATCATCAAAACAAACACAACCGCAGCGACCGCCACACACACACGCGCGCGCACAACTCTCACACGCTATTCCAGTTAAATACTCAGAGTCCATATTCTCAACGTTTAATGCTGATGCTGAATAAACTTTCTACACACTCATTCACACATCATGTTACGTGTGTGTAAACTAATAAGGCAAGTGATAATGAACCAAAATGCTATTAATATGGGAATAGTACCTAAATTATATTACATACATTTGAAATCTGTATTGTTTTCCAGTACAAACTACCATAAAAAATAAATTATAATAATAAATAAATAACTACCATAATTTTATTTATATATATATATATAAATAAATATATATATAAATTATATTTATGCTGAAAAAAATAAAAAATTTGCTGTTGTTGACATATTTGTCATTGGGTTCAGAAATATAAACTTTATTCATAAGGAAAAATTAACTTTCTGACCCCATTAAATTAATTAAAATGAAAATTAATTTATCAAAATGAATTTTATGGTATTACTAATTGCAATGATATAGATTTGTGTGTGTGAGGTATTATTTATGTTGTTTGAATCACATTTTGTATAACTTTCTACATTTTATTATTTAAGTGTATAATTACTTAATCTATTACTTATTTTTTGTAGTTGCTTTTTTTTATGTCCATGCAATTCGTGTGTTATTGTCATGTTATGTTATTGTAATTATTAGGGGAGGGGGGGTTGTTTTTTTTTTTTGCTTTATTTAGTTATTTTTAGTAATTTGTTTTTTGTCGGCTTTGATATTTGCATAACTTTTGTGTTCCTTTAGTTGTTATTTTTGTGCAAACTGTTCACGAATCTCCACTCAGACGTGTTGTTTTACAGACAGACATTTACACAGTGAGTTTGACCCTGGACATTTCCTCTGTTTCTGGACATTTTTCATTTTTTCCTGTCCTGTGTGTGTGTGTGTGTGTGTGTGTGTGTGTGTGTGTGTGTGTGTGTGTGTGTGTGTGTGTGTGTAACTGCTATGTCTGGCATAGCTTTCACACAAAGACAGGAAATACAGAAATCCGGCTGTGGTGGATATTAGCTGTGTGTGTGTGTGTGTGTGTGTGTGTGTGTGTGTCTGTGTGTGTGTGTGTGTGTGTGTGTGTGAGGGAGAAAGACAGAGACAGGGAAAATGTGTGGGAGTGGCTCACAGACTGAAATACATGAATAAGTCAATTATATCAGCAAACCATCCACACACACACACACGCTTTGACTTCCTGCCAGAAAACACATATTTTTGCTTCACAGTTAAAATTCAGTGGATCCATTTGTGTGAAACTCATGACTTTACAGTCGTCATCAGACGCAGTGACAGTCATCAGATCCGCATGTTTTATTAAGCCGTTTAATTCGTACTGAAGCCTGAACCCTGAGGACAGTCTGCATCTGTATAAAACATTCACAGGGACTTTATTATTCCACGAGGAGCATTTTTGCACGGTCAAATCCTCTTCAGACTGAAATTCCTGAACAAAATTTGTGGGCGGAGCATATTCATGTGTCCTGACCAATCACAATGCATAGTGTATATAAACAGGTGCTTACCTCATTCTCTCGGGCCTCTAACGCCAACTTTAATTTCATAATGACGTCCTGAGGGAGGAAACCGTTAACATGAGTCAAGTTTCTTGAGCATGAGAGACGACAACTGAAATCCTGCTGTTCACACTTTTCATCCCGTTTTAAAATGTACCCGAACACACCTTTTTAACTCTAAATGTTGTAATAAACTGATATCTCCCACTCTAAAAAATGCTGGGTTAAAAACAACCCAAGTTGGGTTGAAAATGGACAAACCAAGAAATTGGGTTGTTTGAACCCAGTGAATTGACTCAATTTTCAACCTAACTTGGGTTGTTTTTAACCCAGCATTTTTTAGAGTGCATGGTCACATGACCATGTGGCATTTTTAATTCAGCAATACAACGTCAGAAATAAAACGATCAAATTTTGATTAAAATTGTTTTTGCCATCAGACAAATGGAAAAAGGCGAATCGTTCCAATGGCAACGCCAGTAAATGGCTTGGGATTCAGACATCGTTACCATGATTATTGAGCGACTGATTAACTAATTCAGGAGATAGCAATACATGAAATGCCTAACCTTGCTCCAGTAGCTGTAGTGCTAGTCTAATACCATTATTTTTAAATGAGCCTCAGCTTACCATTGAGTAGTTATTTTAGTGACTGTTGCTGTGTGCCTTACAATATGTTAGGCTATCGCAGATGGTCTATTTCCCTGTTATCTAACTCAAAAAGGCTATGATGGTTTTCTGTTGCTCTGAGTCAGATCAGATGGCACAGACTTGAGCTTCTGACGGTCAAAAGGATAGCGTGCTGTAGACTAGCGCTACTCCGCTAACGTTAGGCATTCACTCAAACTAAACTCGCGGTGATGATGAAGCCAGTGTGGTCCACGCATCAATCATCCCTCAGCCGACAGCTATGTTTTGCTTTTTCTATTTCTTCCATTGCCATTCGATCAGTAGCCTACATGACACTGGAAGTTCAGTCTCTTCCTACTTTTACTTCAGGCAGTGACTGGCAATGAGTTCGATCTTTTAAAAGAGATCTAAAGTTTACTAATATTAGTCTCGAATTTCCCCAGCTGAAGATAATTATGCTCTGCTGTGATTTTGTCGATGGACCGTTTTGAGAATACTTCTCTTTAGTGCCAATTTTGACGACGTCCACTCGCTTTAGCCTCCTCACCCACAGGATACATTCCGCTGGATATATTAAGGAAATCGATACAATCCTTCACCTTTTACTGTTTATCTGACGGCGTAACCCCAAACACAAGTTTTCGTCATAGTTTCAACTTTAATCAACAACAATGTTCTTAACTATGTAACTGTTTACAGTAGCCGGCTGATCTCTTCAGTTTGTCAGTAGAAGCCGCTCGCGTTCTGCCACCCGGAAGCATCTTGGTGGCGATTGTTTACAAACATTCTGAAATGCCATATAGAACGTCGGTTTGAGCGCATTGCATTGTGGGATACAGTTTCTCACACATGATGCACAAGTTGGCAAATGCAGTAGGTTGTCTGATTATTTAGCCTGACGTGGTCATACTCAATTCTAGTCAGAATATGAGTCTGCTGCTCCATTGGGCTGTGATTATGGGGCGTTTCAACCCAACCAGGAAAGACCCCAATTGGACAGACCGACAACCAATCAGAGCAACGGCGCGACGTCAACAGAGCTGTGTTGCCAAGTCTGCGTTTTTTTCCCCCGCGGGTTGTTTTCAATGTCCACGGGTTGAAGCGTCTATTATGTGATATATAGACCCATGAGTGTGAATTTTAGCAGCAACCTTGCCAAAATAACACATTTTACCCCCCAAATGCGGAGAACCCCCGAGAAGCTATTGTTTAGGGCTAGTAGTTGCCGGGGTTTGTTGTAAAAACTTGGCAACCCTGTCTGCACGCGCGCTGGAATAAACGATCTTAGCCGGTGTTGTAAAAAAAAAAAAAAAATTTAATGATACACAGAGCACTTACCCAACATGATCATCATTTCTGAGAGAAATAGTGAAGGTGATGCAGATACAAACAAGCTCTCCGTTTAGGATTCGATCAAATATAACCCAAGCCCCTTTGATGACGTGATGATTACGGTACTGTTGATCATCTGTCCGTCATCCGCTAAAGCCCGCCCTGATGATCTCATTGGTCAGTTTCTGTTCGGGGATAATTACTCCTCTACGGATCAAGGCCAGACCGAACTGCCCGACCTAAAAAAAAAATGTGGGCGGGGCTAAGTTCGGCTGGCATCCAGGCTACCGATTACTACATACCAA
The DNA here is from genome assembly GCF_024679245.1 of Pseudorasbora parva. Taxonomy (NCBI): domain Eukaryota; kingdom Metazoa; phylum Chordata; class Actinopteri; order Cypriniformes; family Gobionidae; genus Pseudorasbora; species Pseudorasbora parva. The sequence continues at coordinate 43,592,669 of NC_090179.1, forward strand.
ATACCAAAAAAATACCAACAAAAAAAATGCTTATCTAATATGACTTTGGAACATAAGCCTCACAGACCTACATGCACAGATGTGTCTCTTCCCAACTAACAGGGAACGTTCTGCCAAGGTTCTCTCAACGTTATGAGCAACACAATTTTGGTTCAAAGTTATCTGGTCTTTAAAGGTGGGGTAAGTGTTATTTCAAAACCGTTTTAGAAAAAGGACACGTGCCGAGTGGAATAACAAACTTGTAGCCAATCAGCAGGTAAGGGGCGTGTCTACTATTGATGGTGAGAAGAGCGCTTGCTTTTGCTCTGTGCACGTCATTATTCAAAACACACGAGTCACACATGACGGACATTAGCCGAGAACTAGCCTAATATATGCTGCTTGACTGCTCGTGTGTCATGTTCACTTGTTAGTCCATTTGCGATCGTATTGTGTCTCACTTCAGTGATGATAAAGACCCGTTCATTCCCACACCGTATGGAGCATCTAAATCTCCTCACGGTGTGCTTCAAGATCAGCTCACACAAGGTCTCCGACAAGTAAGATGCTAACGTTATACTCCTAATATATGTTTGCTTACTGTTTTCATGATCTATATAACCCTTATCCAGTCATAATTGTGACGTTAATATGTCGCTAGCTGGACTGTCGGCTCGTGTACTATCGAGTAGTTCATGAGAACAGTTTGTGTGTGATTTTGTGATCGCTATGACTCTAATCTTGTCATAATTGTAATATGTCATTAGCTGGACTGTGTGCTTGTGTACTATCGAGTTGTTCATGAGAAAGGTTTGTGTGTGTTTTTGTGATTTGCTGTAACTCTAATCTGGTCATAATTGTAATATGTTCGTTAGTTGGACTGTCTTGCTCGTGTACTATCGAGTTGTTCACGAGAACGGTTTGTGTTTTTGTGATGGAAGGGATGACTTTATCATTGAATACTCGACCTGGATTAGATACACAGAGATTCTGCCATACCCGGGGGGTAGGGGCGTGTTTGTTTTGGTGATTTGAAATACCAACAACGGTTACCAGATAGCACTTACCCCACCTTTAATGGTGTTCTCAAAACATTAGCACAAAAACATTAATTACACATTGTTCATTGAATGTTTTTTCCCCCAAAAATGTTGCTAGTTCCAGAACCTTCAAGTAAGTAAGTAAGTAAGCTTTATTTCTATAGCACTTTTCACAGACAAAAGGTCACAAAGTGCTTTACAAAATTAAAATATACACATAAAAGATATACACATACACATAACATACAAATATGATACATAAATACACACAAACATACAAAACCATAATTGCTAATTAAATGCTTGTCTAAAAAGATGCGTCTTAAGGTGTTTTTTAAAAGCTTCCACTGAGTCCAAAGCTCTCAAGGCTAATGGAAGAGAGTTCCAGAGCCTTGGAGCCACTACACAGAAGGCTCGGTCACCTCTCGTTTTAAAACGTGTTCTAGGAACAGTTAAAAGTTCTTGGCCTGAAGACCTCAAACAGCGACCAGAATTGTATACATGCAGTATATCCTGGATATAAGAGGGAGCTTGATCATGCAAGGCTCTGTAAGTAATGGTTAAAATTTTAAACTGTACTCTAAAACTAATTGGAAGCCAATGTAGAGCCTTAAGTAAAGGTGTAATATGTGTTCGCCTGTTGGTATTATTCAAAAGTCTTGCAGCTGCATTCTGTGCCACTTGCAATTTGTCCATGGAGGATTTGTTTAAACAAGTGTACAATACATTACAAAAATCGAGACGAGAGGAAATAAAAGCATGAATAAGCATCTCCATCTCATTTTTCGAAACCACAGATCTAATCTTAGCGATGTTCCTGAGATGGAAAAAACAGGAACGAACCACAGATTTAACATGACTGCTAAAACACATAGATTTATCAAAAATGACACCCAAATTTCGCACAACATTTCAGTCAATGTAACATTCCCAATTGTTACATTCAAATGTTACATTCAAATGTTACATTCAAATGTTACATTCAAATGTTACATTCAAATGTAACATTCCCCTAATGTTTGAAGAATAATAAAACTGAATGCTCTGGTAAAGTTCGTTTAACCAATAAAAAACTTTTCGAACCCTGGCCACGGCGTAGGTTTGGGGGGGACGCTATCTACTAGTCCCAATAAATATTTAGAATAAGCAAAATGACGCGTCCCGTATCAAACCAATACGGACGCGATCCACAAGATTGCGTTTTAGCGGCGCTTTGCTGCCATAGCGACGGAGTCTCGAGAACATGCGCTGGAAACTTTCGAACACTGGACATTTTGAACATTCAGAAATAATGCTTTCCCGTCTTAATGGGAACATTAGCTAAACTTTTTTTTAATATTTTTGTGAGCTGGGAGGCAGTCATTTGCGCTCAGCAAGGTCACCGATTCAAATGCAGGTGTGACTGATGGCTGTGTGTTGTATTTGTGTAATTTAGTTGGATAAAAGATATACAGGGATCAGGCATAACATTATGACAGGTGACGTAAATAACATCTCTTCATCACCTGTTAGTGGGTGGGATATATTAGGCAGCAAGTGAACATTTTGTCCTCAAAGTTGATGTGTTAGAAGCAGGAAAAATGGGCAAGCGTAAGGATTTGAGCGAGTTTGACAAGGGCCAGATTGTGACGGCTAGACGACTGGGTCAGAGCATCTCCAAAACTGCAGCTCTTGTGGGCTGTTCCCGGTCTGCAGTGGTCAGTATCTATCAAAAGTGCTCCAAGGAAGGAACAGTGGAGAACCGGCCACAGGGTCATGGGCGGCCAAGGCTCAGTGATGCACGTGTGGAGCGAAGGCTGGCCCGTGGGGTCCGATCAAACAGACGAGCCACTGGAGCTCAAACTGCTCCAGAAGTTAATGCTGGTTCTGATAGAAAGGTGTCAGAATACACAGAGCAGCTCAGTTTGGTGCGTATGGGGCGGCATAGCCCCAGACTAATCAGGGAGCAATGGAAGAAGGTGGCCTGGTGTCACATGCCTGTCCTGTCGTGTGTGCACTTGTGGGTTTTGTTATGTTGAGCATGTGCTCGTGTCCCTGTCAGTTCCCTCCCCCTTGTTATCTGATTATTGGTTAATTTGCCCCACCTGTTCTCCCTCATTATCTGCCTTGTTTGTTCCCTTTATAATCTCCTTGTGTTTGTCAGTCTGTGTTGGATCCTTGTGTAATGTCTGCGTCTCCCGTTCTCCCTGTGATTCTGTTGGTTTGTTTAAGTTTATATTTTATTATTCTATTGTGTGTTTTTCCCCCTCGTGGGTTTTGTTTTGAGTTTATGTTTATTTTGTAATAAATTATCTTTCTCTGCACTTGAGTCCTCGCACCTTTTCCTTTGTCTGTGACGTGACAGAAGGATCCAACCATGTTGAGGACTCAGCAGAGAGAGGACTCGATCCCGGAATCGCTCACCACCTGTCCTCACTATGAGCGGATTCTACGGTTTCGAGTCCTCCACCTACTTCACCAGGAGGGAATGGAGATTAGGAATTTTGCAAAGAAGTTCCTGGAGACCGCCAAGGGGCTGAGGCTCAGTGACTCTGCACTCAAGGACCTTTTTAATTATGCCCTAGATGAGCCCATGGAGTGGTGGCTCAGAAGGGCATATGACGGAGGCACATTTGAGGCAATGGTGGAAGCTATCGCCTGCCAGCAGGAGAGAGCTGCCAGGGAGATGGCCCCTGCCCTGGCAGTCCCAAGATCGGTGGTCCCTGCTCCAGTGGTCCTGAAACGGAGGAGGAGAAGGAAGTCTCCCTCCGTGCCTGTGCCGGTGGTCCCTGTGCCGGTGGTCCCTGTGCCGGTGGATCATGTTCCGGTGGTCCCTGTGCCGGTGGATCGTGCTCCGGTGGTCCCTGTGCCGGTGGATCGTGTTCCGGTGGTCCCTGTGCCGGTGGATCGTGTTCCGGTGGTCCCTGTGCCGGTGGATCGTGTTCCGGTGGTCCCTGTGCCGGTGGATCGTGTTCCGGTGGTCCCGAGTCCGGAAACGGCCTGGAGGGCTGTGATGGGATGCTTTGTGGTGGCAGTCCTGCATGCGTGGAAGGAGCACAGGGCTTTATCCGAAGCCCCGGAGGCAGTTCCGGTGGTCCCAGTTCCGGTGGATCGTGTGCCGGTGGTCTCAGTTCCGGTGGATCGTGTTCCGGTGGTCCCTGTGCCGGTGGATCGTGTTCCGGTGGTCCCAGTTCCGGCAGATCATGTTCCGGTGGTCCCAATGCCAGCAGATCGTATTCCGGTGGTCCCAGTGCCGGTGGATACTGCTGGACTGGAGAAGTTTCCCCAACGCCCTGCCTGCGCCGCTGAGGCGCCCTGCTCTCCCTGCGCCGCTGAGGCGCCCTGCTCTCCCTGCGCCCCTGAGGCGCCCAGCTCTCCCTGCGCCCCTGAGGCGTCCTGCTCTCCCTGCGCCGCTGAGGCGTCCTGCTCTCCGTGCGCCGCTGAGGCGTCCTGCTCTCCGTGCGCCGCTGAGGCGTCCTGCTCTCCGTGCGCCGCTGAGGCGTCCTGCTCTCCGTGCGCCGCTGAGGCGTCCTGCTCTCCGTGCGCCGCTGAGGCGTCCTGCTCTCCGTGCGCCGCTGAGGCGTCCTGCTCTCCGTGCGCCGCTGAGGCGTCCTGCTCTCCATGCGCCGCTGAGGCGTCCTGCTCTCCGTGCGCCGCTGAGGCGTCCTGCTCTCCGTGCGCCGCTGAGGCGTCCTGCTCTCCGTGCGCCGCTGAGGCGTCCTGCTCTCCGTGCGCCGCTGAGGCGTCCTGCTCTCCGTGCGCCGCTGAGGCGTCCTGCTCTCCGTGCGCCGCTGAGGCGTCCTGCTCTCCGTGCGCCGCTGAGGCGTCCTGCTCTCCGTGCGCCGCTGAGGCGTCCTGCTCTCCGTGCGCCGCTGAAGCGTGCTGCTCTCACCGCGCCTCCCTGGCGCCCCCTGCACTCACCGCGCCTCTCTGGCGCCCTGCTCTCACCGCGCCTCCCTGGCGCCCTGCTCTATCCGCACTGCCCTGGCTGCCTGAACTATATGGGCCGCCCCGGCCGCTTGAACTGGGTGGGCCTCCCGAACTCGGTGGGCCGCCCTGGCCATTCGAACTTTGTGGGCCACCATGGCCTCCTGAACTTTTTGTTTTCCTCGTTCCTCCCTTGTTTACCCCTCCCTTGTCTGTACCTTCTTTGTCTGTCCCTCCCGTGCCCCCCTGGTCTGTCCCTCCCGTGCCCCCCTGGTCTGTCCCTCCCGTGCCCCCCTGGTCTGTCCCTCCCGTGCCCCCCTGGTCTGTCCCTCCCGTCCCTCCCTGGTCTGTCCCTCCCGTTCCTCCCTGGTCTGTCCCTCCCGTTCCTCCCTGGTCTGTCCCTCCCGTCCCTCCCTGGTCTGTCCCTCCCGTCCCGCCCGGGTCTGTCCCTCCCGTCCCTAGTGGAGCGTCTGGTAGCCGCTCCTTAAGGAGGGGGTAATGTCACATGCCTGTCCTGTCGTGTGTGCACTTGTGGGTTTTGTTATGTTGAGCATGTGCTCGTGTCCCTGTCAGTTCCCTCCCCCTTGTTATCTGATTATTGGTTAATTTGCCCCACCTGTTCTCCCTCATTATCTGCCTTGTTTGTTCCCTTTATAATCTCCTTGTGTTTGTCAGTCTGTGTTGGATCCTTGTGTAATGTCTGCGTCTCCCGTTCTCCCTGTGATTCTGTTGGTTTGTTTAAGTTTATATTTTATTATTCTATTGTGTGTTTTTCCCCCTCGTGGGTTTTGTTTTGAGTTTATGTTTATTTTGTAATAAATTATCTTTCTCTGCACTTGAGTCCTCGCACCTTTTCCTTTGTCTGTGACGTGACACCTGGTCTGAGGAATTATTTGCAATTGTGCATGTGCGTCGCTTAGCCACCACAAAGCTAAAGTGTTTCAGGAATGGTTTGAGGAGCACAACAACGAGTTTGAGGCGTTGACTCGGCCTCCTAATTCCCCAGATCTCAAATCCAATCGAGCATCTGTGGGATGTGCTGAACAAACAAGTCTGATCCATGGAGGCCCCACCTCACAACTTACAGGACTTAAAGGATCTGCTGCTATCATATTGGTGCCAGATACCACAGGACACCTTCAGGGGTCTAGTGGAGTCCATGCCTCGACGGGTCAGGGCGGTTTGGGCAGCAAAAGTGGAATCAACACAATATCA
>NC_090179.1:43603808-43693808 GCF_024679245.1 Pseudorasbora parva
CACTCTCAGCTGCAGATCCAGCCGTCTGAGCAACACTTCTGTCACGCTAGCCTAGAAATCTAGACGCACCCTGGCGGCAGCAAATTTAATCTGCCCGCAAGTGTCGTCTAGCAACTCTCAATACCCTTCTGAGCTGTAAACGGCAAACTCTTGCCGGGCCAATCACATCGTGTATAGAGTCAGTGGGCGAGGCTTAACATAATGACGGCAGAGTTGCGTTTGCGTGCTTCTAGTAAACACAGAAACTGGCGAACGGCGGTCTTTCGAATCAGCTCTGACCGCGACTCTGGAAGACTTGGAGTTAAGCTTTTCTCTGAGAAAAGAACAAAGAGCGGCACTGAAGTCATTCTTAAGAAGGGAAGATGTGTTCAGAGTTTAGCCGACCGGATACGGCGAATGTTTAATCTGTCAGCGAGCTCCCCTTCACCTTCGTTGCTCTGGTTGGTGTAGCGCTATCCTATCGCGTGCAGAGGGAGTTTGAAAGACAACCGTTTATCCGCCCCTCAGATTGAGCTGTCAATGGTGAGTTTCCAGACCAAACATCTTGATGTGGGTCAGGCTTGTCAGGCTACTGTCACACCGCGCTCCACTTTATTCCTATGGGTGACGTCGAGCGACTTCAACGCTTCAGCACAGCATTCCGGGAAGGCAGCGCTGCATTTGAACCGATTTGAACGCAGAAATTACGAGAAGTGTCACAACATCGCTTCAGTCGCGTTGCAAAAGTGGATCTCCACGGTCTCTGCTGTCACAGGACATCACCAAATCAACAGTTACCAAAGTGTGTTTTTGATGGAGCGGTCCCAACGTTAAAGGTTCAGAGTCGTGCGCGGTGAGTAAAACTACTTCAAATGTCTGTGCTGTTGGCTATCGCCGCGTGAGTAAACATCAGTAAACGACACGATCGTGTATAACTTAGTTAATTTATCAATGGAGCATGCGATCTATGGTGTGTGTTTAAATACATTTGTTTAGCTGACCACTATAGGTGTCAGTTTGTTTATTGTAAAACCACCCAAACATAAGCCTAGCGTTCTCACAAAGCGTGCTACGTCATTCAAATGCGCTAACGGACTCCATTGTTGTTCTCTGTATAACGTTACACTAGTCTGACCGTTTTGCTTGCTACTGCTAAGGTTTAGTCGCATACAATAGTCCATAAACCGAATCATGTCCTCATAAACTGCGAGTAAACACACACAAATGTTGACAGGCCACTAAATACAGTCCATACCACAGAGACGGACGTCCTGCTGCTGCTGTTTCTCCTGTTCAATTTATTTCAGCCTCCGAATGATTCTGGATCATTATCTGTATTAGCTGAGATAGCGATGGGTTTCTCCACGCTTGAGGACGTCACCGCTTTGTGCTCGTCATTCTTTAGCTCCGCCCACACGATACGCCTCCAGCCTCTCGTTTTTTTCCGGAAAGACTCGGTACAGCCCATATTTCTTTTATAAATATAATAAAACTAAAGACTTTTCGGAGATATGAAGGATGCAATACTACTCTATAGGTACTCAAGATTGACATGAGATTGACTGAAACTGAGTGTCTCACCCCCCCCTTTAATGACTCGTGTACATGATTATATTGGTTTACACAGCAAGTGCAGAAACCTTTACACCATTCCGATGAAGTAAAAAAATTCAAGAAAACTTTTCGCTCAAAAATGACTGAAGAGCACTGGAGGGTTAAACAGATACTCTCTCTTTAAATAGCTTCGCCGTATTTAACTGTTTTTTTGAAGAGCTTTTAGTGCTAAAAGGGCAGCTATACTGTACTTCAGCTACTTTAAATGATGAGTAGTTTGTTGCTTGGCAAACGTCGGCTTCACACACACAGACCACACAAACCACGCGACTAGCCCAAATCAAAGCAGCAGCAGAGATTCAAACACACAGGAACATTCCACTAATGTCTAAGAAAAAACTGAGAGCGAGATTGAGAGAGATGTTGTGGTTTTGTTGCTCTGAGACGCATGAACCCACAAGCAGCCGGCAGCCTTCCCAGAAAACAACTATATTTCTGACAAGCACTCTAATGCAACCGCAGCGCACACACACACACACACACACACACACTGGAGGCTTATGGGTCTAAAGATATCTATGGGTTGAGGGGGTTAACTCGCCAACAAGCGGAGATTCATGATGTGTTCGAGGAGACATTTGTCAAACAGCTACTGACACACACTTAAATTGGCTTGTTTAATTGGTTGATTTGAACTAGGGCTGTGCGATATTGAAGAAAAGTGCGATATGCAATATGTTGTTAAATAATGCGATAGTCGATACGATATTGCTATTAGTGGGTAAAATCTTTACACACTAATAGATAAAATATAAAAATATTTAAAAACTGAGAATGAAACAATTTGTGTTTCACATTCTCTCTGGGAAAAGCATCGCTACAACTTCTGAAAGTGACCAGCAGTGTTTTAGCAAACATTTATGTCACAAACCTTTCACATTTCAGTGTGTGTGTGTGTGTGTGTGTGTGTGTGTGTGTGTGTGTGTGTGTGTGTGTGTGTGTGTGGTTGTATCTGTGTGTGTGTGTGGGTGTATCAGTGTGTGTGTGTGTGTGTGTGTGTGTGTGTGTGTGTGTGTGTGTGTGTGTGTGGGCATGTTTTGTGACATATGAGGACCCAAATGTGTGTAATGCCATGGGTATGACACAGGTATTACAGGAGAGGGTGAAATATGAGGACATTACCCATGTCCCCACTTTACAAAAGGCTTATAAATCACACAGGAGGAGTTTATTTAGAAAGTAAAAATGCAGAATGTTTCCTGTGATAGGTGTGTGTGTGTGTGTGTGTGTGTGTGGGGTAGGTTTAGGGGCAGATTGTGTGTGTGTGTGTGTGTGTGTGTGTGTGTGTGTGTGTGTGTGTGGGGTAGGTTTAGGGGCAGATTGTGTGTGTGTGTGTGTGTGATGGGTAGGTATAGGGGCAGTGTGTGTGTGTGTGTGTGTGTGTGTGTGTGTGTGTGTGTGTGTGTGTGTGTGTGTGTGTGTGTGTGTTGGGTAGGTTTAGGGGTAGGGGCAGTGTAATTGGATAGAAAATACGGTTTGTAAAAGTCACAAAAACAAACGTGTGTGTGTGTGAGAGAGAGAGAGAGAGAGAGAGAGAGTGCGAGACAGCAAGTTATTGCGTTGAACTTTTTAACATCAATCAAGTCCCATAAGTAACAGTCGTGTGCCCAGTCTATTCTCTGCTATGCGTCGACCTAAAACTTACACTTTTCACAATGTTGAAGTAGCCTATTAAAATCATTCAGATATTGCGTGCCGTTGTGATATGCATATTGCGATATGTACATTTGTGATATTTGGATAATTGCAATATATTGCAGAGCCCTAATTTGAACAATATGATTGATTTTCTGACTGATTGTCTAATTGATTTGAGAAGTCGCAATAATAAAGAGTTTCCATCAGAAATAAGATCTCATTAATATCCTAATTGTTTCACAATGGCTTATTTATCTTGTTATTCACTGTAAAAAAAATTGTGCTATCAATAATTATGATACTATGTTTTCCCAATGCTTTAAAGGTAAGCGATTTTCAACTTTTTTATGAGTTATACAAGATTCAATGCATTTTTAAAGTCAGTTTAAATGACTTAAGTTGATTGTACTTTTTTTTCAGTAGTTGTAGCATTTTTATTTCTCCTACACTAACAACATTTTTTGGTTAAAAACAACCCAATGTTGGGTCAAATATGGACTAACCCAGCAGTTGGATTGTCTTAAGCAAATATTTAACCCAACCGCGGGATTAAAACAACCCAATTGCTGGGTTAGTCCATATTTGACCCAACATTGGGTTAAAACAACCCAGCATTTTTTAGAGTGTGGGTTAGTCCATATTTGACCCAACATTGGGTTAAAACAACCCAGCATTTTTTAGAGTGTGGGTTAGTCCATATTTGACCCAACATTGGGTTAAAACAACCCAGCATTTTTTAGAGTGTGGAATTGATGGCTCCATGAAGAATCTTTAACATCCGTAGAATCTTTTTATTTCACAAAAGTTTCTTTAGATTTTAAAAATATTCTTCACACTAAATTAAAGAATAGTTCTTTAATTCTTAAAAACAATATTTTTTGTTACCAGTGATGCAAAGACGAATCATTGTATCCCCTTAAACTCATATTTGATCACCAAAATATACATTTAAAGTTTTCCTGTGATTTTTTGTGTGCCTTAAAATAGCTTGAATGCAACTCTACACCCTTGCTTCATTTAGTATTCACGGATTCATGAATATGCAAATTAGCCCTGTGTCCACTCACTTACATGAGCGCAGAAATACAGTTGGCCTATTAACTGAGGTAAACACTGCATAATGACGCTCTTTACAACATCGGACACACAAAAGTAATTCATATGATTAGCCTTTTGCCTGACTACGGTATTAAATAGCTAATAATGTGTTGCTAATGTTACACAAACCATGTTCCTGATCGCCATCTCGGTCTGTCTTCAGTATCAAAAAAACGCATCATTGGAGGAAGGCATATAGTTCATCATAATATGCGTCATACACATAATTCACCCGCTATTTTGCTAAATCGACCCGCTTTTTCATATCAACAGGAAAGTATAACGGGATAACCTGCTTCTCTTGAGACTCCCCTTAATGATATGCTAAAGCCACGCCTCCTCGTGACGTGATTGGTGAAAACAACCCCTACATCACCACATGTTGTTTGGGAGGGATTCAAGAGAAATCCTCCTTGCTCATCTATAAACAAACTCCAGCACATTCAGTTGTCAGACACGACTGGAAAGTCCGAAGGGACCTGGTTCTGTGGTCAGATGAAACTATAAAATACAACATGTTTGTTTGTACAACATGATGTTTTTTTGGACATCTTGTTCAGATTCATGGTCTCATGGATTCTAGCAAATACCAAAAGATAAAAAATCAAAACCTGATGCATTCTGCTAGAAATCTTATAATGGGCGGGGCTAGATCTCCCATCAAGACAACGATCCAAAACAAACGTCAAAATCTACACACACGTCACTGAGCACAAAATGAAGCTTCTGCCATGACCATGCCAGTTTCCTGAACCCTATAGGAGATGTGTGGCTGAACTGAAGAGAAGAAGCACCAGCATTGAGCTGTGAATCTGAAGGATCTGGAGAGGTTCAGTAAGGAGGAATGGTCTCTGATCCCCTGTCAGGTGTTCTCCAAACCTCATCAGGCATTATAGAAGTCCAACGTGTTTTGGAGAAAGCATTTATTTCATAATGTGATTTACCCCCCATTTTCAATTCTTTTACTTTAATGAAAGGTTAGATTTGTGTGCATTTTTTAATGAAAGATCAAAAGGATAATCAACGCAGATTAATATTTTTACAGCCATATTTGGTCATATTTACCAGGGGGTACCAACAATTTTGACTACGCCTGTATATGCATTAAGTGAGTTATAAAAGAGCAACTTCTAAACATTAAGGTATAACTCAACAGTCTGCAGTGCACCATCAGAATCCCTGAATAAACTACAGAGTGTCTGAAGTAAACAGGCTTGAGAGTTTCTGTCCATGACAACCTCAGAGAAAGTGTCGCCATGGTTAAGCGTCTCGGACACTGTGCTAATTAAACAGGAAAGTTTTAGCTTGTGTACACACTCTGATGCTTCTGACACACACACACACACACACACACACACACACTATTAGGCACAATGCAAACAGTTGTTTTTATCTTGTTGATACAAACGTTCCTTCTGTTTCAACTTGGATTATATCCATAGCAGCTGCTACACGCGTTTTATACCTGAATGAGGACACACAGACCGGTGTTTCCTAAAGGGGTGGTTGATTATGATTTGACATTTTTAACTTTAGTGAGTGTGTAGTAATGTTTCTGTTTAAGTATCAACAACATCTGCAAAGTTACGATGCTCAAAGTTGATACGGTACAAAATGTATACGTATAGAGCTAAACGTGTGGACAGGGCCTCAGTAGGTGCGTTTACATGGAGCACTGTAATCGGTTTAAAAGTCAAATCCGAATGAAAATGCTTCATATAAACACCTCAATCAGAATAAAAATGCCCAAACCGAATGAAATTGTAATCGGTTTGAAGTGGGATAAACCTTTTCATGAATCGATCAAACGAAAAATTTCACCATGTACAGTGTCCTTATTAGGGATGGGCAACAGTGGTCGAGTACTCGATTACTCGAACGTGACAGCGACGATCGATCATGAAAACGATGATCGCCCCGACTTTAAAAAATATATTTGTATAGGTCTGATTGGTTAGCATTAGACATCACGCCTTCCAGACCGCGAAATAAAGTGAAACTAAAGCGCGCAGTGATGCCTGAAGCACTGAGAATGAAATACAGTGCAAGATGTGCGGCAGCCAATCTGTCACATACACTCTAAAAAATAATTCAGTGGCTTAGTAAATATCACAGTAATAATTAACTTAATAAAATCTCTCAATATCATTTACTTGATGGTTTTAGTTAAACATACCAAAATAATTGACTAAAAATCCAACAGTTAATTTTGTCTAAAATTTGTAGTTATATTTAAGTTTTTTTCACTAAAATAATTTTGTATTCAAATAACCAATTATTTATTTTAAATATACTTAATACATTTGTGAAATTTATTTCAAAATATTTGAGAATGGAGAATTTAACCGATCTGTTTCAAGAACCACAAATATTACTTAATTAAAATCAAGATTAATAATATTTAACACACACTGAAGAAATTGAGTAAGTTTACTCTATTAAAACAATGCGCCCCTCCCCCACTCTCTGACGTAACGACAGCTCGACGGTTGAGTGAGTGCAGATATTTGAATTCTCCTCAGTCACCAGTAGGGCTGGTCGATTCCGAAATTTTTGGAATCGATTCCGATTCCAATTCCTGTTTCCGGAATCGACGGAGTCGATTCCAAGAATCGATTCCGCACTGTTGTTTTCGATTCCTTTTCGATTCTTCTTTTTTAAACAAAATTGATGGAGGAACCTAGTTCCGGAGTGACCGCAGGATACAAGGATGTAGAAAGTATCCTTCTCCGAAAATGTATTTGTAAAATGATGATACATTTCCATAACTCTAACTCTAACTAATGAATTTTAAATGATGGATTTTCCTGAAATAGCCCATGTAGCCCAGAAGTAAATGCGATTTAGCCTAATAAATCAAAAGGTTAGCACATTATTCATGGATGTGCATTTATTGAATGTTTAAAACTACATGACATGTCTAAAATGCATGTGCACAGTTAAGTTAAATTCAAATAAGTGCTTGCACAGAATGTACGAGGTAAAATAACCACAATATTAACAAAATCAATAATATAAGATTGCGCAGTTTATTTATCAGATGCGCGAGCAAGTTGTTTTCATTACTATAGCAACATTAGACTCGGTCATTAAGCTGCACTCTAGTCTAGGCGCATTTTCTTTCAGTTATCAATGGATTAATGAAAATAAAAGAAAATAGAAAATTAAAATAAGACCCTCACATCTACATCTGTAAGCAGCGCTCAAAACCTACCGTTGTGGACAACAGAACCATTTCACAATTTAAAATTATAGAGTTTTTGTGTGCAAAATGTAGCAAACTTGTCCACGATGCAGGATCACAGAAGGAAGCAATGACAATAAACACTATTAAACTAAGTGAAGGAAAGGTATAGTAATAATCAGCGATATGCGTTCTCATATGGCTCGATTTGAACGTTTCATACCATAAAAATAAGTAGTTAGAATTAAGTTTAGTGACGTCATCACACAATGACGCAAAAAAAACGCTGAATTGTTTTATTTTTAACTCGTAATTTTAAACTAACTGTTCAAAAAAACCTTTTGCAAAAAATAAATAGACTTCCAATCATTATTAGTAAGCGAGAGACAAGTGAATAAAGAGGAGTCGATTCCATGCGATGGAATCGATTCCAAACGTTGGAATCGACTCTCGATTCCCAACGCCTTGGAATCGAGGAATCGATTCTTTTTGGAATCGATTCCCAGCCCTAGTCACCAGAGCAGTTTCTTCTTCTCAGCGTCGCAGAATTGGGGCATTTCCTCTGTTAAATTCAGGTTTGTATGTTTTTTTTTTATCTAAATAATCATTACTGTGCTAAAAGGCATTTTATTTAATTCAAAACAACATACAGGGACAGTGTGAGTCACCTTAAGTTAACGTGTGGCATTGGTCTTTGAAACGCCTGCTGTGTTGCTCAAAACACACAACTTTATTCGTAAAGATAATGAATATAATGAATTTGGATGATAAAATCTTATTAAAACTGGGCACTGTTTGTTTATTGTCAGGTTATGGAGTCTGGCGCCTCGCAGCATTTCAGCTACGAATGAAACGCAGGACAGCGGTCTCAAGTTCAAAGTCCACCCGCAGACCGTTAACGTTAGTCCATCTCAGGCTCGAGGAACAGCGCTGATACGGTGGAAATGGGATATCTGACCAGTTGATTACACTTGAATTACTTTTAAAATGTTTAATTTTTACTTCTAAAATGTTTGTTACATGAGTTTAAATGTTGTAAAATAACTGTTATTCTTTACATGTCAAAACAGTAATATATGCTGTAACGTTATTGCTGTACTCGACAATAAAGGCCATTTATGTCATGTATAAATGTGTTTGTGTGGACTGTGGAGTTTTTTACAAAGGTTTAGAGGAAATTAAAGTTATACTATACAAGTTAGTAATACTCAGAAATAAAAGTTGTTCATATTAGTCATAAATATTGTTTTTTAAATGCTTTTTACCCAATTTTTTCTACTTAATTGAATTTGTTAATGTAACAAATGCAGTTACTCAGATCTACTTAATTTTTTTACTTACATTTACTCAGTTCATTTGGTGTCTATAATTGATTTCACTGCTTTAAAATTTACTCAATTTTTTTAGTGTACAAATTTTTCACCAAATAAATATGAGTATATCATAGTATAAGTTTTTAGAGTGTACACAGCATTATAATGAGAACATGATTGTCATATAATGTTGCATTCTCCGTGCTTTAGCTCCCCGTGGATCAGCGCGCGCTGTTAATAAAAGAAATCCCCAACCAGAGCAGGGTCAAGTTCATCTGCGTATCCGCGTCCTTTTCCACAGATGCAAGTTGTAAGATTACTTGTTGTATACTTGATTATATGTTGTTTATATCAGATTAATCTCATATAGGACGGCGTTTGGTTGAGTTTAAAAACCAGCTAGCAAAGCGCTGCCGTTATTTCGGCTGGTGTTCATTCTCTTCAGCTTCAGCTCAAATGCAAACAGCCCGACATTATCGACTCTGGGTTATTTGAGACGGCCATATTATTTTTAGATAGGCTATTTCTTTTTCAAAATCATTGATGATAATAATGCAGAAGTGTCACTCATTTTTTTTAAAGTCGATCTGTTTAATATTTCTCATGGATTCAAAAACGCGCTGTTCTCACTTTGATCATGAAAAATAAAATGATATGCAGCGCTAATCTATCATGTAGGCTACATAGAATTATAATAAGAACACGATTAAAGTGTTGTAAATTATCTGTGGTTTCGTTGCCCGTGTATTAGCGTTGACGAGCGCATTCAAAATGAGTTTCGTTTTCAAGCCTGTTGGCCAAGTTCACATGCGCATTTGCGTCCTTTTGGGCAGATGTAAATTGTAATAGGCATATATCTGATTAATCTCATATAGGTTGCGTTTGACTGAGTTTATTAATTCTCTAGCAAAGCTCTACGGGGTGGTGTATTCACAGTTGCAGCTCAAATACAATGCCCGATATCATTGACTGGGTTATTTGAGACAGGCCTGTTTAGTTTCTTTCTCTTTAAGACATTTATGCATCATAATGTAACCGTTATTTTTTTATAGTCATATGTTCATATTTACATAGACATCTCATGTTTTTGTCACATACATTTTCATAACTTCATTAAAATAGTTTCATATCTTAATGACTGAGACGCCCCGCCCCCCGCACAAGCCCCGCCCACGGTTAATCGATTACTCGTTTTTGAGACCTATCGATGATCGAAATGAAAAATTGACCGAAATGCCCATCCTTAGTCCTTATATGACGGACACAGCGCGTGCCTTCACCACTGAAGAGCGCGCGCCGCGCTCATAACACAACGAATGCTGACAAGAGAGAAAAGTTACTTTTTTGAGGGGTAATGTTAAACTTTTTATTAAGTTATATATATGTTATAAAAATAATGTTGGCATAATGACACAGACATAGCCTGGCTACACCCTCATCTTGACAGCGTTTGTCCCAGGCACTTTTTACTTCAACTGCCCTTGACCGAAGAATTTATTTTTCTGATATGATTACACTTTACAACAAATAAAGTGTTTTATAAAGGTTAAAAGCTATTTAAGTCCTGGTGGTCGTTGAGAGTTGCTATTGCATCCGTGAACGCATTCCAGCTGCTGGAGAGGAAAGCGTCGACATTTCTGATTGAAGCGGGTCGCACACAGGACTGAAGCTCAGGATCTCACGCCGGACACGCACATTATATACACGCAAGCTCAATTCTGAATGACTTCTGACAGAAGAGCTGCACGTTGGGTATAACGTCTGATGTAAACAGTCCACTAAATCTTTCAATGCGAATGATTTTAATCGGAATGACAAAAAAGTGTGCATGTAAACGTGGCTAGTGTCTGTTTATAATGTAGAGGGCGGGGCTTCAGATTCTAGAGAGCATTTCATTGGACAGAAAAGCTGATGACAAATTGAAGTGCAGAGTGATGTCATCAATATCATTGATCCATATTGGCGTAAGTGAGAGACAAACGCTGCGTCCAAAATCGCGTAATTTCATACTATATAGTAGGCGAAAAACAGTACGTGAGCAGAGTAGTATGTCCGAATTCACCGAAAAACAGTATGCGAAAAGTACCCGGATGGCATACTACTTCCGGCGAGATTCTGAAGTGCGCATACGATGGACACTTTATTATCCCATGATGCCACGGGAGAGAGGAGCTCGTTATATTTGAAAATGGCGGAAAACGGAGATGCAGCTGTTTTCAAGTGTAAGTACTTTAGAAACAACTTTTTGTATATTTGTGCTTAAATTGTATTTGTTTAACATCATAAGTAAACGACTGTCTTGTTAGAAGTTTAAAGGATGTAAAGTAAGGGTGTCCTTTTCCAGCCAAATCAGAAAAATTATAGTTTTATCATTATCAGACTAATGTAAATCAGCTACCGATAGCACTGTTTTCATTAAACAAAGACGTTCGTTGTTTAGCAGTTTAATGAGATAGTTACACAACTTCAGTAAATTAAAACGATGTATTTCTCCTTTACCAGTGTTGTAATTATCAAATGTTGTTGATTACATAGCAAACTACTGTTAACAAGTTTAAGTTACCTCAGCTTGTCCATGTACCGTTAGCATTAATAGACTGACCATGGTTAATCACATGTTCAAATCTGTCTTGATTTTGCAGGGGCTGATGAACACACCCACCCATGTTTTAACCGAGAAGTGAGAGAAAGAAAAGATTCCTTTGGCTAACATTACTAGAAATAATTGCTAAACAATGATGTTAATAAAGTAATCAAATGATACAGTGTGTCTTTTCATTTGTTTGTAAATTCACCGTCATGCTGTTTAGCAAGTTATATTACAAAACACTTAATTCCTAGGGCTTTATAGTAGCTAGATTGTCAGTGGTAAAGTGCTTAATATATGGCCTTGAGTATTTTTTTTTAAAGCGTTCTGTATGTTTGGATGTTTTTTTGAAACAAGCTAATTGCAGTTGTATCTGAAAAATATGCTGTCTAACTCTGAATACGAGTGCTGCACTGTAGAGAAAAACACACACTCCAGACACCATTAAAATGTATTTGCTTTATTTTTGTGTATTTAACTTTCAAATGGATACGTAGGCTACAAAGCTTAAAGGGGGGGTGAAACACTCAGTTTCAGTCAGTGTCATGTCAATCTTGAGTACCTATAGAGTAGCATTGCATCCTGCATATCTCCGAAAAGTCTTTATTTTTTTTATAATTATATAAGAAAGATGCGCTGTTCCGAGTCTTTCCGGAAAAAGCCGAGCGGGTGGGGCGTATCGTGTGGGCGGAGCTAAATAATGACGAGTGCGCGCCGCTGTTATTGTGTCGAGTGCGTCGTAAAGCTGTGTCATCCCTAACAGCGGGAAAAAAACTTTATTCAAAATAAAAATATGGCTTTTAATCAGATACAGCCATACATCTATGATCCGGAATCAGACCCAGAGGCTGCAGTTGAACAGGAGCAGCAGCAAAAACGACTAGAGCAGGACGTCTGTATGTGGTACAAGTTATACACTAACTATATAATATGCTTAGCGGCTTGTGTTATTTACATATTTATACTTGAATTATATCGTCGTATTTTTGTCTTTGAAGGTGTACATGTGGAAAGTGCAGTTGTGCACGTGTGTTTGTGTGTTTACGCGTGGTTTGTGTAGACAAGTAAGCGGACTGGTTTTGCACGGCAGGCTAAGTTAGTGTTTACATAGAAAGACACGGAACAGTAGCGCATTTGAATGAAGAAGCGCGCTTATTTAGTTCAACATATTTCCCCCCTCTTTGTGTATTGTTGTTTGGAGTGCTTTTACAATACACAAACATAAAGTTACACATATAGTGGCCAGCTAAACAAATGTACACGCACTACACATCGCATGCTCCATTGATCAATTAACTATACGTGATCATGTTTGGGCTACTTGATGGGCATTGGGAAAAACACAGACATTTGAAGCAGTCTCACTCACCGCCTGCGGTTCTACCGTTGGGACCTTTATCGTTGGGACTGCTCCATCCTTCAGCATTAGGCGATCGGGAAAATCCGGCGTCGAGCTGGGCCTTGTTTATGAAACAGTCGGCACCAAAATGCAGTGAACAGATATAAACATTCGCGCAACTCAGTTGCTGATCCGGAAAAGCAAATTACATCTACTGTTGCCTTAACGCGGGGTTTTTTGGCGAATCTGTGCAGGACTGTCTTGGTCTGGCAACCAAAAACGCACTTTTTTGGTGACATTGTTATGTGCTATGTGTAATTGTCACCTGTGCTGCAGCCTAATGAGCCAGCGCTTTGATGGCTGTCCAGCATCCTACAAGCCAGCGCTTTGATGGGCGTAGGCTGTTGCTTTCGCTCTCTCTCTCTCTCTCTCTCTCATGCGCTTCCGGTAGAATTGTCCGTAAGGCCCATACAAGGAAATTCCGCCCCCATTAACGTCAAAGGGGACGCATGATCTCAAAAAACTTGCCGAAACTTATGACTAACCGGAAGTAGTATTTTTGACAAAGAAATACTCCCATCAAACGTCCACCTTAACTTTTGAAACTTTGTCCATGTTTAGTATGGGATTCCAAGTCTTTAACAGTGTAAAAAGATCAGTATGCATGAAACAGCATTTCACCCCCCCTTTAAAATAAAATCACATAACTTTGCCATATAGAGCGTAAAACACCACCAAAAGGAAAGGTATTAAAATGTTTTTTATTATAGTGTCATCACGAGTAAAGAAGTTTAACTTCAGCAGCTTCGGTAAGGTAACTTTCACAGGTTTCAAAAAGATCTAAAGGGACTTTGATACTAGCAATCTCATTTACAGGGCATCACTTTAAAATAGTTCAATAACGTTAACGTTATATGTTTCTTTTAAAGCGTGTACAAGATGAAGACTTTACGATCTCGGTAATTTTTGGATTTCCACTTGGAAGTAAATAATTTGTAAAATATGAAGCTCAAATATATTATGTAGCTATAATTTCAAATGTTTGGCACACAAATTCACACTCAGCCTAAGCCAGTGTGCCAGTGGTCGGTGGGTGTCGCCTCTAGGGACCACTGTAGCTCCATTAATAGAGACATGCACACATTTTTTTCTGAGGTAATATTTAAAAGCTAAATAAATTATAATACTTGCATTATTTAAGAAATTCCGCACAAGCTCTCGACGTAGGCGTGACCTGCGAGGAGCTGACCGACGCCTCCTCTGGATAGTGAGCTCGAACGATGTAAAAACACAGATAAAAGCGAAGCAGATCTAAAAACATCGCTCGCGAATGTGTGCAGTGGGTGGAATGGGCTCTTTAAATCTCCGCGCTGTCATGACGGCGTCTATCACGTGACAATTCCATCATGGCGCATGTAGTACGTCCGACTCCATTCATACTACCCGTATTCATACTATATAGAACGTACTTTTTTAACGGTCGCGAAGTACGTTCTAATTCAAATGTAGTACCTACTCACATAGTACGCGATTTCAGACGCAGCCTGAGTTTAGAACGCTTATATCTTCTAGATGCAAATTTTGTCAGTAAGGCTAACATACTTGAACCTCCATTTTGATTTCATGGGGACTTAAAGCTACACTGTGTGATATTTTCCCCCATCTAGTGGTGAAAAGGTATATGACCATCCAGTGAATAATAGTTTCTGTTCCTTTCAATTTCGATTTCGTTTCAACTCTTACGGTGGCCGATTTAGTCATGGCTTCCAGTTCGACCTCTTCGGTGAGTGTTGCTTCAACTCGAGTGATGAGGTAATTTTTGAAAACTATTATAATTTGCAGTTATTTAATTTACCAAATGATCTATGATCAAATTAATCTATGTAAAATGAATAATAGTTTTACGTTTTCGTTATTTTTAACCAGTTCATTGCTAACATCAGCGATCAGGTTCCCAGACGAATGCAAGCTCTTAGTAAAGTAACTTTTATCAGTGCTATCGTTATTCTGTATATTGTACAACACCACTAGCGTAAGGCAAACAAATTATAATGCAATTAAAATATTAATCTCATGTTATCCGTCATAGAACACGGATTTATGTTATAAGGTAAACATACTTTTTCATCATTGACGCGAGGAAAACTATCCTAGACGTCGTTCTAGTGTTATGCACAGCACACCATGATATAATTAGCCAAGCAACAATAAAACTTCCAATATACACAAATAGGCTGAATTAATATTACCTGTCGAGAAGAAAGCAGGCAACGTCGGCGTTCTTTTTAAAATTGTTGCTCCTCATGAGCTCTTTCCATCTTGGAAAGGCCACTCCAATATTTACTTTTGTCTTGTTGATTTGCCTGTCGCGTTGCAGTCTTTATTCTCTTTTCCGCTTCCTTGGCGACTCTGATACATGTCCCGCAATGTTATTAGGTCCCCGACTCGGGTCGAATTCGGTAATCAATTCCGGGACGTGGCTGCTTTCACACAGAAGGCGACCCGGCAATGCTCCGGGAATATTGCGGGTCCGACGTGCAGTGTGAAAGGGGCTAAAGAGTGATCCTCCATCATCATATAGCAGCCTCAAGCAATCCCCCTCTTCACATTCGACACAGTGCCATCGAGTGTAAAAACACGAAAAGCGAAGCTTGAATTTACGGGTATGTCCCTCTTTGGCAAATGTACTTTCAAGATGGAGGGGCAACATGGCGACCGCCATCCGAACCCTCACCCGTATGTATTTTCAATGGTATATTATAAACTTACGAGAATGCATTATTACTTGAAAGAAGTAAATATACATTAATGAGCACATATATTTTTGAAAGAACTAAGTGATTTTAGCTAAGAATAAACTAAAAAAGTTACACAGTGTAGCTTTAAAGTGAGCAATTTCTAATGAACTTCCCAAACATCTAATGTAAAAGCTATTACTGATTACTGTTGCTGTCGTGTACTTACACATTTTACACATTTCCCATTTAAATAGCATTTTAAAGATGTTTTTGGAAGTGCATCATTAACTCCTAATGACTCTGAATTAGTCTATAGTGTTTCACACGTCCACTGACTCTCATTTAAAGTCATTATGGCTTCATTACAGTCGACACTAATGTCTCTGAGCAGACTATTGTGTTGCGCGCCCTGCATACTGTGCATTATGTTTGTCATTCCACAATGATCTTGATCACCGAGAATATTCACGGATAATCAAGCAGGCTGACTGAAGGGTGCTGGGATTGTTGAAGCACAATCTATCGGCTCATTACCATTTTAATAGCTGCTCCACGGATACCAGCCTCCCTGTCTCTTCTTTCCCAGTTTGTCGTTTAAAAACTGCTAATTACCGCTGACCTCCGGCCGTCCGGGTCACGGGAGGGGGTTGGGAGTGGGCCGGGGGTTTTATTCTGATAGTTAGTGACCAGTGAGGCGAAACAGAGGGAGGAGACGCATCAATCTAATGCTTGTAATCTGGGTTCAGACCCCAAATCTCTGTTTCTTCACACGGATCGCTTTAATCAGTTTGGATCCCTGCTGCACACAACTCAATAACTATCTTTATCGAGATAGTGGAAATACCTGGGGCCAGCTGCATTAAGACTCTATACTAGGAGGAAAGGAAGAAGGAAAAATAGATGATTAACTTTTAAGTCTAGTCTAAGATTAGTGTTGCAAGCATGAAAAACATCAGAGCAAAACAACAAACATGCATTTTTATCAATACTATAAAACAAACATTGGAGATTAAAAGGCGCAATATGTAAGATTTTTGGATTAAAATATCCACACACACACAAGTAATGGTTTTTATACTGTACAAACCGTATTTTCTATCCCCTTACACTGCCCCTAAACCTGCTCATCACAGGAAACATTCTGCATTTTTACTTAAAAAATAAAAAAAATAAAAATAAAACTCATCCTGTATGATTTATAAGCATTTTGAAAAGTGAGGACATGGGTAATGTCCTCATATTTTCACTCTCTCCTTGTTCTATGTCTTGTTCATTTACTTACTATGTCATACCCATGTCACACATTTTTGTCCTCGTGTCACAAAAACATGCCCACACACACACACACACACACACACACACACACACACACACACGAACAATCCCAAATATTTCCAAGATTGTTTAAATCCAGAGAAATAAGCAATATTAACCAGGACACGGACCATATCTGTGCGCCGCCTATCAATCACATCATACCCTCAGTTACGCTTTTGTTTGAATAAGCGACCTCTATCAGCAAAATATTACATATTGTGCCTTTAACTTAAATGGATTATAAATGTAATGAAATTGTGAGTAAGACTTACTTTGTATAGCATTTTTAACGATAGTAAATGTACATTTAAAAATCGCATAAAACTTTGTTTCATAATTTTTAAATTAATATTTGTATACTAGTGATGGGCATTGCATCAGATTTAAAAGTTAAACAAAATTTGAAAGAGTTCAATCAAGTTATTGCGGATTACCCTAGCAATAAATTATAAAAGAAAACTAAATACTAAGTTTATATTTAGAGGACATAAACTAAAAATAGGGTGTAGTTTAAGTGATTTAAATGAAGAAATGATCTCCGTTTTATTGTGTGTTGTTATTGTGGCCACTCCAGGCCCCGCCCACATTCTCGAGCGGACGCTCTGATTGGCTGACGCGCGTCCTGGGGCAGCTGTCCCGTCTCCGTCTAGACCTCAACCGGGCAGAACCCGCGCGACTGCGCCACGGACACATCGGAGCACAGAAGCCACGGACGAGAGCGATACGGATTGTTACTTGTAGACAGGGCTGTTGGGAAGCTCGCGAGGTTTATTGCGGAGCGGGACTAACGGGACACGGTGTCGTTTCACACTTAAACGGACTCGCTCCCTCCCTCTCTGCTCTGGCACGAGACTGTGAGAAAGTTTTGGCCAAGCGCGTCTGAACTCCGGTAAGCTCGTACTGGAATTCCGCGCTCCCGTGATTCGCAGGGATTTTATCCGATATCGTCATGGCTCGGTTCGGGTTCGGGCTCGCGCTGCTGGTGCTCGTTTTGGGGCTCGCGCACGCGTTCGGGGACGAGGAGGAGATGACCTGCGACCCGATCCGCATCTCCATGTGTCAGGATTTGGGATACAATGTGACCAAGATGCCGAACTTGGTTGGAAACGTGCTACAGTCCGACGCCGAGCTCCAACTGACCACATTCACACCGTTAATACAGTACGGCTGCTCGAGCCAGCTGAAGGTGAGAGTTTACAACACACACACACACACACACACACACACACACACACACACACACACACACACACGTTTGTTTTTGTGAAGTGTGGGGACATTCCATAGGCGTAATGGTTTTTATACTGTACAAATCGTATTTTCTATCCCCCTACACTGCCATACCCCTAAAACTACCCATCACACACACACACACACACACACACACACACACACACACACACACACACACACACCGCCCCTAAACCTACCCATCACAGGAAACATTCTGCATTTTTACTTTCTAAATAAACTCCTCCTGTGTGATTTATAAGCCTTTTGTAAAGTGGGGACATGGGTAATGTCCTCATATTTCACCCTCTCCTGTAATACCTGTGTCATACCCATGGCATTATACACATTTGTGTCCTGATATTTCACAAACACACACACACACACACACACACACACACACACACACACACACACACACACACACACACACACACACACACACACACACACACACCTTTCTTTAGACTGTATTCGATTTCCAAATCTTGGCATGGCATGAAAGCAACAACATAATTGAGTGACAACAACAACAATTATTATTATTAAATTATTATAAAATTTTCAGAAACTATAAAAAAAACTACTTGTGAATGATACAATTGTAATATTATTGTTATTAATTATATTACTGTGATAAAGGAAGGATTAAAAACAATGGTTTAAAATAATAATCACTTATACAGGTATTTTTATAATCAAAAATGTATTTAAATTAAATTATTATTATTAGTAGTATTACAAAGGAAAGAGTCAACTGATTACAGTTTATTATAATAATTACTTTATAATACAATATACTTATGACATTTATAAAATAATAATTACTATTATTATGTTGCAGTAATTATGATTGCTATTAATCATATTAATGTGAGTTGTTTTAAACAATTTACAATATAATTAGTATTATAGATAATATGTTAATAAAAATAATTATATAAAATGAATATTTATAATTACAGTGCTAATAATGTTTATAAACAATAATGTAAAGTAGTCATGCCAAAGTTTTCAAGTGGAATTTTAGTAGCATTTGCACGCACACACACCAAGACCGTAGCCATCTACACACACACGCACACGACTGTTGCCATCTACACACACCAAGACCGTAGCCATCTACACACACACGCACACGACTGTTGCCATCTACACACACCAAGACTGTAGCCATCTACACACACACGCACACGACCGTAGCCATCTACACACACACGCACACGACCGTAGCCATCTACACACACCAAGACTGTAGCCATCTACTCACACACGCACACGACTGTTGCCATCTACACACACCAAGACTGTAGCCATCTACACACACACGCACACGACCGTAGCCATCTACACACACACGCACACGACCGTAGCCATCTACACACACCAAGACTGTAGCCATCTACTCACACACGCACACGACTGTTGCCATCTACACACACCAAGACTGTAGCCATCTACACACACACGCACACGACCGTAGCCATCTACACACACACGCACACGACCGTAGCCATCTACACACACCAAGACTGTAGCCATCTACTCACACGCACACGACTGTTGCCATCTACACACACCAAGACTGTAGCCATCTACACACACACGCACACGACCGTAGCCATCTACACACACACGCACACGACCGTAGCCATCTACACACACACGACTGTAGCCGTCTACACACACCAAGACTGTAGCCATCTACACACACGCACACGACTGTAGCCATCTACACACACACGACTGTAGCCATCTACACACACCAAGACTGTAGCCATCTACACACACCAAGACTGTAGCCATCTACACACACACACACGACTGTAGCCATCTACACACACGCACACACACCTGTAGCCATCTACACACACAAAACCGTAGTCATCTACACACAGACTCACTTCTAAACCTACCCATCACACACACACACTCTATACTCTATACACATATAAGCTATACTCTACACACACTGTGTGTTTGTCTCATTATTCTTCAGACGACCAAATTCCAGGAATTGTCCTCATGAATGCCGTAAAACTCTTTAAAAGGGACTTGTGCTGGTATACATGAGCAAAAGGTGTTCAGAAACTGCACAATAATGTCCTCACATAATTATATACTATAAGGAGCTTTCTGTGAGTGTATAAAGTGTATTAAGTATAACTCTTAAGTTGATTAATTTGAGGGCAGTATGAAGTCTGCAGGATGTCTTCGTGTGTGTGTGTGTGTGTGTGTGTGTGTGTGTGTGTGTGTGTGTGTGTGTGTGTGTGTGTGTGTGTGTTGAAGACAGAGGCAGTTGTTGTTTTATTGATTCAGCGCAGAGAGAAAACCTCCCACTTGGATTCCCATGTGCGTTTGCTGGACAATCTCGTGATTAAAGCTGCTTTAGATGCTACTCGGTTATCACAAACATCTCAAAGCGAGAGCGCTTCAGTGCATGTGACCGCAGTGAAAGTCCCAACACAAAAATACATTTCCCGCCAGAAATACGTGCATCCTAAGGCCCTTTCACACCGGCCGCGATTTTAACGTGCGAATAATTTGCACGACGGTTGTATTTTTTTGATCAGCTGTGTGCGTAATGAGTGCTTCCACCCCGAACACAAATGTGCTGCAGCGCAAAAACATTTTTTTTTTTTGTTCCAACGTCGATTTTTATTTACTCTAGCTGCGACAGAAATGGCTTCAACCAATCACATACAAGGAAACAAAGGTGACGAAATGTCCAATTGACGTCACAAGCTATTCCCTCAACATTAACCTTTGCCAGGTATGGCGTTTCTCATGAGATTACAGCTGTAGTTCTAGTTAAAGCTGTACAGATGCAGCTGTGTTTACCCACTGTATGCTACAGACAGCAATAACTTAACCTTTTGAGTTATATATTGTAGATTTTTTTCTAAACCTTGTGTTGTCTAAACCTTGTGACTGTAGAAAGTGAATGTGTTGCCATCAGTACGTCTGTGGCACTTAAATGTTTGCATTGTGACTCAACTGGAAACATCTGCTCTGGATCGATTGGTTCCTGAAGTGTGTGTTAGTCTCGTCAGATGCGCTGCTAACGTTACCGTCTCTAGAGGAGCTCCTCAAATTGCCCTTTCGAAAGTAAGAGCAGAACCGGCCATGATTAAGTTTTAGCTCCTGTACAAGATTAGCATACTCCCCTTCAGACTCTCTGTTCTTTAAGACTGGGTGCACCAAAACCTTCTTTTCGGTCTTTTAAATAAAATGAAAAGCTCGTCTTTACTGAATGAGGAAGTGTCCCTGTTTTCTCGGCTATCGCCGCGAATGTTTTGGAGCTCTGAAATGTTGCAAATTCGTGCCGCGGCTGATGTGAATGGTTTTGACGCGAAATATTCGCTTTTTCGTTACGCGTCCGGTGTGAAAGGGCCTTTAGGGTGCGTTCACACTTGTAGTTCGGTTAGTTTAGTTCGGACCCAAAAACAAAACATATAGTCCTGGTCCGCTTAGCGTTCACACTGGCATTTTTAACAGCGACCCTAAAGTTACCGAACCAAAGGCACAGGGAGACGCTCACAACCTGATTGGTCGGCTTATATGACGTAGGAGCTGCTTACCGAACACTCAAAACAACGCTGTGTGCGGATTAAACGCCATCATTTTATGAGTGTACATGTGGCATTATTTTTACCCGCTGAGAACTCATGAAGAGCTCATAAAGTGTTCAAAACATTCAAAACAGCCGCAGGATTTCCTCCGTTGTGCAGAAAAGTGACGGCGGTTCCGTCGTCTGTACCGGCTAATGGGCAACACAGATCCTCTGATGAGAAGAACCAGGTTTGCTTTTTGTGCGTTTCTTCTAGCATTTTCGAAACCTGCTCGTCGGACCAAATATTGATGAGGCACTTCCTCGTTGCTCCACGTTTGCCCTCTAACATACGTTACTCATTTTGGATACACCAATCTTTCCGCGTCGTCAAATCAGCTGACTATGCGTCTCATCTTATGACATCACGTCCTGTTTTTGGTCCGTCTACATGTCTTCGGTCCGTGTTGCGTTCATATATCAGTCGAACCGCACCAGAGTTTGTTTGGAGGCGGACCGAGAGCCATCTTTATAGCGCTCTCGGTCCGCTTGTTTGGTTCGGATGGCAGCGTTCACATGTGTTCAAATGAGCCGCACTAAACGAGCAATCGCAGCAGGGTTCGTTTTAATCCAACCAAACATGACAAGTGTGAACATGAAACAACTAAGACATGAAAATTTGAAAAACTGATTTGTTTGCGCACCAGCTAATTCTCTCCCCTTTTTTTCAGTTCTTCCTGTGCTCCGTCTACGTTCCCATGTGCACGGAGAAGGTCCCCATCCCGATCGGCCCGTGCGGAAGCATGTGCATGTCCGTTAAGAGGAAGTGTCTTCCGGTCCTGCAGGAGTTTGGCTTTGTGTGGCCGGAGCTCCTGAACTGCAGCCTTTTCCCGCCTACAAACGATCAGAACCACATGTGCATGGAGGGCCCGGGCGACGAGGACCAGCCTTTGCACGCTGTGCGGCCGCTGACCCCGCACGAAGAGGAGTGTAAGGCGTTGGGAGAGGGATCGGAGAAGTACACCTGGGTCAAGCGGAGCGGGAGCTGCTCTCTGCAATGCGGATACGACACAGGACTTTACCAGAGGCAGGCTAAAGTCTTCACGGATGTTTGGATGGCGGTGTGGGCGGTTCTCTGCTTCATCTCCACCACTTTCACCGTGCTGACTTTCTTGGTCGACTCCTCGAGGTTCTCGTACCCAGAGCGACCTATTATTTTCCTCAGCATGTGCTGCAACATTTACAGCGTGGCCTTCATCGTGCGTCTCACTGTGGGACGCGAGCGCATCTCCTGCGATCTGGAAGAGGGGACCATACCCGTGCTGGTGCAAGAGGGCCTGAAAAACACAGGCTGCGCTATTGTGTTCCTCCTCACGTATTTCTTCGGCATGGCGAGCTCGATCTGGTGGGTGATTTTGACGCTCACATGGTTCCTTGCGGCCGGGTTGAAATGGGGACACGAGGCCATTGAAATGCACAGCTCGTACTTCCACATCGCGGCTTGGGCCATTCCCGCCGTTAAGACCATCGTCATCCTCATAATGCGGCTGGTGGACGCCGACGACCTTTCTGGGATGTGCTACGTGGGGAACCAGGATTTGGATGCGCTCACGGGGTTCGTGGTGGCTCCGCTTTTTACATACCTAGTGATTGGGACGCTGTTTATCGCCGCCGGACTGGTGGCACTGTTTAAGATTCGGTCTAATTTGCAAAAGGACGGGACGAAGACGGACAAGCTGGAGCGGCTGATGGTTAAAATCGGGGTGTTTTCCGTGCTCTACACGGTTCCGGCCACTTGTGTTATCGCATGCTACTTCTACGAAATTTCAAATTGGACTGACTTTCGTCAGTCAGCGCGGGATTCGTACATGGCGGCGGAGATGCTGCGGATCTTCATGTCTCTTCTGGTGGGAATCACGTCGGGAATGTGGGTTTGGTCCGCCAAGACCCTTCACACGTGGCAGCGATGTTCCCTCCGACTCGTGCACACTGGGCGAAACAATCGCGTCAAACGGACCGCCAACGGCTGGGTCAAACCGGGCAAAGGCAACGAGACCGTCGTGTGAACGTCTCCCACGGATCCTCTCGTCATGTAGCACTATCGTTCGTTCACTTTACGCAAAAATGTTCTTAAAGGGTTAGTTCACCCAAAAATGAAATGTCATTAACTCCTCCCCCTAATGTCGTTCCTCACCCGTAAGACCTCCGTTCATCTTCACACACAGTTTAAGATATTTTATATTTAGTCCGAGAGCGTATGCAAGTGTATGCACACTATACTGTCCATGTCCAGAAAGGGAATAAAAACATCATCACAGTAGTCCATATGAGACATCAGTGGGTTAATTAGAGTCTCTTGAAGCATCGGAAATACATTTGGGTCCAAAAATAACAAAAACTACGACTTTATTTAGCATTGTCTTCCCTCCCGTGTCAAACTGCTGAAATCCCGTGACTGAATATAAAATATCTTAAACTGTGTGTGAAGATGAACGGAGGTCTTACGGGTGTGGAACGACATTAGGGTGAGAAGTTAATGACAGACATTTCATTTTTGGGTGAACTAACCCTTTAAGATGATCTTACACTGGACGGTCCTGGTGCAGCAGTTGTTTTTCCGTGTAAATATGCACTACTACGCCTAACGTCAAACTCTCACTGAAGTGCCTTCGTTTGTGCGGACGAGCTACTCGACCCGACCTGGTGCTGGATTCTGGGAAACGTAGTTCTTTTGCTCCTCAGTGCCGTTTACCTCGCCTGTTCCTCTTCTCCTGTGACAGAACGCACACCAAAAAAAAAAAAAAAAAAAGAGTTCTTCCTCAGTATTTTTGGCTTGTTTTCCCATATACAAATATCTGATCATTTTTAAATCAAGTTACATTTCCTTGAGAAGAAGAGAAAAGACTTGAGATATTTTTATCCATGCTTAAAACAACAAATATCTGCCAACAACTGTATGCAAAAAAAGTTGCTGCCTAAAATTTAAGTACAAGCAACTTGGATGTTTAAGTAATTTCAACTTAAAGTACATTAAAATTAGTTGAATTTTGTTTTACTTTGTAAGAATAAAATTGAGAATTGCTTATTTTGATGAGTTAAAGCAATGTTAAGCATATGTTGAGCACATATATATATTTTACAGTGAATGGGGTACGAAAAATAAACTAAATTTAAACATAATAATCATTTCTGACCCCACTTGTTTTAAGCATAAAGTCACTTAATTTTGATATTTTCTTGCAGTAAAAAATACCAGTCATTTTGGTTCTCAAGTAAATGCATCTTAATTTAAGCCCTTATGTTATGTCTTGGACGTTTTCGTCCGCGTCTGTTGAGTCTTAATTTGGCCATAACTTTCTCTGTGTTTCAGCAAATGAATGATTTTTGGTGATAAATCTTATTTTGACACATATGTTTGGAAAATGCTTTGAAAATGTTCAAAAACTCAACAAAACACTGGGCAAATTCACTAGGTTTTCATTATGTCCGGGATGAAAACATCCACTAAATTAAACTGCTGTAATGGATCAGATCAATATATATTTTTTTTTTTTCTCTTTTTTTTTTTTGCATGAATATATTAGTTGATTAAGTCCTGATCAAAACCACTAAATGTTTAAAAAAAACAAAAAAAACAGG
This sequence comes from Pseudorasbora parva, assembly GCF_024679245.1. Taxonomy (NCBI): domain Eukaryota; kingdom Metazoa; phylum Chordata; class Actinopteri; order Cypriniformes; family Gobionidae; genus Pseudorasbora; species Pseudorasbora parva. Next base: position 43,629,035 of record NC_090179.1, read on the forward strand.
ATTTTTATTCTTTAATTGACAATGATTTTGACACAAAATTGACTATTTTCAATATAAAAAGTGATTGTGGACTGGATATTTTGTGTACATTTTATCAGTCTCAGACTTGTCAAAGATTAGTACCAACATTGGCTTTGATGCATTGTTAGTTTTGGTGCAGCATCATATTTTAATGTTTTACTCCTCGTGGCTGTTTTTGTCCCATTGACTTCCATTGTAGTTTTAATTCGCAAAGCCATGACACCATATACTCATGCATTCTTGACTGTTTTCTCTGTTGGGAAGAGGTAAAATGTGTAATTTTTACTGTTGATCACCAGGTGGCACCATTAACCCTTTAGATAGGCCTGTGCCAAGTCCACAATCACTTTTCATATTGAAAATAAGTCATTGTGTGTGCTTTTCCCCCCAAATCAGTGACATAATTTATGAACTTGGCAATTAAAGAGTAAAAATCCTGGATTTTTTTTTATCAGGACTGAGGTTGATTAACAGATTTTTGCAACAATTTTTATGTATTTATCTGAAGCAGTTTAATTTAGTGGATGTTTTCATCCCGAACATAACGAAAGGCTAGTGAATTTGAACAATACACAAGGGTTAAGACAAAAATACTGATTTAAAAGATCTCTTTTCTTGAATGTGGTGTTGGAAAGGAGGTTTTTTCTTGCGAAATATCAAAGCAGAAAATGTGTAGTCGGTGCTGCTGCCATTTTGCTGTTTTAAATGACATCTTGCACAACGTCACAATGATCAAACATGTTTCAGAGTTGGCGTTACTACAGATCAGAAACTCTTATTTCAACAAAACATGAACGCTTTATAAATTATTGCTCAGAGATTTCTACAGTCGACCTTCAATATGTAGTTACTGTTTATTTTTGATATGACAAAGCTATGGGACTTTTGACACACACATTCACTCTGAATATAAAGACACGTGACAATCACTGACCGTGCCGTACGGGCCTCCCCGTAGGGTCGATGAATGTACTGACCGATGATGATCAACTCTTATTTTTCACACAAACATTATAAAAGTGCCTCAGAAACTCACATACAGGTGGTACAGTCCTGGATTTCATGAAGGACTTCTGGATCGATTTGTTTTTTTGTACATAAACTGTTTGTAGTTGATATTTTTGTGTCATGAAATGCTAATTTATCTTTGTAAAAACTAAGAAACTGAAGAAAAATGAATTTATTTAAGAATGCTTTTGTATCAAATGACAAATTAAACTTTGAAAATCACTTTCAGAGTCCGTGTGTGTGCATCTTTTGTTTGGTTTATGGGACGCTCAGTCCAGTCTCTGTGTGGGTTTTATCTTCAGACGCCTTGTGACCCTGGTAAATCTGTATTATGTGGCCAGGAATTAAAGGATTGTTTCGGGCATTAGGTAGCAAATCTTGCGCCGCAGAATTAGAGGCCTGATTTCTTTTTAGACCATTTTAAAATTCCTCCACCCAGAAATTATTTGGACAAAACTTTATCCTCCAGTCCAATTTCCCCCTCGGGGTCACCACACCCGTCCTGGACCGGCTATGGGTTTCTTGTAAGACAAATTGTTTTATGGATTTAGCTCTTTCAGGAGTAGTTAGTCTCAAAGTGCTGTTCTGATTGTGGATAAAACTTTAAATTATATATATATATATATATATATATATATATATATATATATATATATATATATATATATATATATACACACACACACATACACACACATGATCAATGTTGGGATTTTATAGGACCAAATTTCATGGCACATAACCCAAAAATCGTTAGAATAAATACATGTCATATCTAATCATTGTGAAGCTGATTTCTAATATGATGCTGCTCCCTACTGGTCATTTGACAAACTACAGATGAAGCTGTTGTATTAACATGCAATCAAAATTATTAGATTCCAGTTGCATCCTATTAAAAATCATCTGATGTAATTGAGCTAACATGTTAAGACACTTATCAGTTATTTGTGGAGATGGATGTTGTAAATTTCAGGAAATATGCTTAAACAACACTTAAAGATAAATACTTAAAGTTGACTTAAAGAGACATTTGCTTTCATAATGTGAAGCAAAAGATGTGATTGCATCCATCAGAGCAGAGATGGCCAAACTGGGCTTTGATGACCTTTGATTTGGGAAAATCCACTGAACCACATTTTGATTTCTAATGTATCTTTTTGTTGTTAACTTGTCGTTTTAACACTAGCCACGTTTACATGCACACTTTTTTGTCATTCCGATTAAAATAATTCCGATTGAAAGATTCAGTGGACTGTTTACATGAGAGAGACGTTATCTAAACCGATCTGGGGTTTACATGAGCTGACTTTCAATCGCAATCATCACAGAGCAGTTTGTCTGCCGCTTCAGAAATATCGACGCTGTTTTCTCCAGGAGTTGAATGTGTTCGCGGATGCCATAGTAACTCTCAACGGCCACCAGGACTTATACGGTTTTATAAAAGCTATTTATTTGTTGCAAAGTGTAATCATCTCAGAAAAATAAATTCTTCTGTCAGGCGCAGTTGAAGTAAAAAGTGCCTGGGACAAACGCTGTCAAGATGAGAGGATGTAACCGGGCATTATCTTCATAACTTCTTACGAAACAAAACGTTTATCCCTCTCAACATTATAGCGTGCGTGAGCAGTGGTGAAGGCGCGCGCTGTGTCCTTCATATAAGGACACACACTCAAAAGTAATCCGGTCAGGTCGTTTACATGGTGAAATGTTTCGTTTGATCGATTCATGAAAGGGTTTATCCCACCACTCTCACACTGATTACAATATCATTCAGTTTGGGCATTTTTATTCCAATTGAGGTGTTTATATGGAGCATCTTCATTCAGACTGGTCTTTTAAACCGATTACAGAGCTCCATTTAAACGCACTTATTGAATTTCATTAAAGAGGCCATCAAGTCTTGATGTTATGTTTGTCTCTACTAGAGCAGGTGCTTCTTGAATGTTGATTATTTCCTCATATTCTCCATTGTTGCGGCTCCTCTCTTCCCAGTCTGTCAGTAACGCTCTCTTTAGTTCCTGTCTCTATGAAGCCCCTCCTTCTGAAAAGCACACTGTGCTCTGATTGGTTGGCTGGAGCAGTGTGCTGTGATTGGTCAAGCGCTTTCAGTGTGTTTGGGAAATGTCCCGCCCCTTCCCATAAGCGCCAGTTTCAACACACTACTAACTCACTCAACAGGCCCCGCCCCTTTATTCTACATATGAATTATTTAAATGAGGAATATTGTGATGGAAGAAAACTTTTCATGTACATTTTGATTTATTAGGACTAGTAAAATAAATTGCATTTGGGTGGGTGAAATGCATCCTTAACATGTTTGGTAAAGGTGCGGTATGTAGGATCCACATACATAGCCAGCTTGAGGACATGCAACAGGAGCGAGCGCAATTGACAATGAAAGCCACCCTGTAAGTTGATTTAGCCACGTTTTAAAGGGATAGTTCACCCAAAATTGAGAATGTGATGTTTATCTGCTGACCCCCAGGGCATCCAACATGTAGGTGTGTTTGTTTTTTCAGGAGAACACAAATGAAGATTTTTAACTCAACCGTTGCTGTGTGCCAGTCATATAATGGTGTGAATAAGTAACAAGTCTATGAGAGTACAAAAAAAACATGCTTAGACAACATGCACAAAAACCCTGCTGCTCCTGACGACACATTGATGTCATAAGACACAAACCGATCAGTTTCTGTGAGACACACAACAGCATTTGTTATTTTTTTACCTCATATCCAGACGAATCTCATCTAGTGTTCCCATCCGCCATTACTTCCGTCTGGTAAGGTCAAAATTGGCGCGATCATATTATGTAGATGCCTCATTCGGCCGATCCGCACAGGCACTAATGAGGAATCAATCTATCTGTCTGTCTGTCTGTCTGTCTGTCTAAATAATCGCGCTGGCTCACAGAAACTGATCGGCTTGTGTCTTATGACATCAATGTGTCGTCAGGAGCAGCAGGGTTTTTGTGCATGTTGTCTAAGCATGTATTTTTTTACTCTAATAGAGTTGTTACCCCTTCACATCATTATATGACTGGCACACAGCAACGGTTGAGTTAAAAATCTTCATTTGTGTTCTCCTGAAGAAACAAACACACCTACCGTATTTTCCGGACTATAAGTCGCTCCGGAGTATAAGTCGCATCAGTCAAAAAATGCATCATGAAGAGGAAAAAAACATATATAATAATCGCACTGGACTATAAGTCGCATTAGGACAGAGCTGGAGCCGCGCGCGCATGCGAGCACCCGCTCACGTGCACTCGCTCGTGCCCGCTTCACCGCATAACCGAGCAGAAGAAAGAAAGTTTGAAGTTAGTAAGAAACTTGTAAGGGACTGGCGAAAAGCAGAGGTTACTTTAACTGTGATGAAGAAGAAAAAGAAATCTACTTGCGGACTGTAAGCAAGATGGCCAGAGCTGAAGGAAGGAGTCCACAGACGCTTGAACTCTCTGCCGGGAGAGGCTCAGCCGCGCGAGACGAATGCTGTGTGAATCGTTCTCCACTGCATATTTTACTACATGCTGTTTGTATTTTGCAGAATAAGACTTTCTTTATGGGGGCATTTTGTTTGTGTTCAGTCTTTCTAAGCTTTAAGTTAATATTAGGCTACAGGAGCAGCATAGAGAGCATTCTCGTGGCTATTCTTATTCTTGTCAGTCAGTATGAATTAAATTTGATATATAAGTCGCACCTGACTATAAGTCGCAGGAGCAGCCAAACTATGAAAAAAGTGCGACTTATAGTCTGGAAAATACGGTACATGTTGGATGCCCTGGGGGAAAGCAGATAAACATCACATTCTCATTTTTGAGTGAACTATCCCTTTAATATGCTCTCGTTCATAGAGATTTTTTGATTGATGCCAAGGCTTTATGTTGGGTGGAATCTGCCATCTCTGACCCAGTTTGTTTCTTGGCTTCCATGACTGCAATACACTGTGTTTTCCGACAACTGGCAACCGGTGGTGTCGAATTACTATTGGGTAAACCAGCGGCAGTTTTAGTTTGTAGAAACACGGAAAGCACATTTCAAAGGAGAATAACTCTGTATCGTTGTTTTTCAGAGAAACAAGTAGGGGAACTTGGCATGTTTCCTATATATCTGCAAGCATATTATGGTATTTGTATGCTTTAGTAAAGTGAAAAACTTACATACAGCACCGATTTTTGGCCCTTAGAAGCAAACAGTTTGGGCACCTTTGCATTTTTTGCATCATAAACCATTCAATCCAGTAATAACCAACCAAAACTGATATTTTTTTCCTTGTTCTTTTTTTAAGAGAGTATATTTACCCATATCAATTATTTTAAATATTTTTCATTTATATCTAATCTGTTATAATGCTTTTTTTGGTCTTCCTACATAATTTATCTTTTAAATATATAGTTGTAATATGTTTTTGTTGTTGTTTTGTCTTCCTAAGTGTTATATTTGTTTTTGTCCTGTTTTTATGCCGGTAAATTTCCCATTGGACTAGGGCTGCACGTTTTCAAGTTTTTCATTAACCGTTAACCGAGGCCCTTAGCGGTTAATACTCGGTTAACCATAGTGTGCGTCAGGGTTATTTTTATCTTATTAATTTGACGACCACCATCTCCGTAGTGAACGCGCCTATATAGAGAAATGCACATCATGGATTACACAATCAGAGAGTAGCCTATTTCTTTCCGTTTTAAATTGTTAAAAGACATTACAGGTTTCTTAAGATCTATTTCATGTCTGCGAGGCGTACGCTGAGTTTCGTTAAATTAGGATGAGATGCGCTCCAGTTCACGAGCAATGCGAGTGGCCGCGAGGGCGCCTGCACGATTAGAGCATGTAACGTTAGTAAAATATGCAGCGGAGAATGATTCCCACAGACTCAGCGTTTGACTCGCGCGGCGGAGCCTCTCCCGACAGAGAGTTCAAGCATCTGTGGACTCGTCCCTTCAGCTCTGGCCATCTTGCTCTCAGTCCGCCATTAGCTTTTTTTGTTTTCTTCATTACAGTTAAAGTAACGTCTGCTTTTCTCTAGTCATTCACAAGTTTCTCACTTCAAACTTTCTTTCTTCTGATCCGTTATGCACACCTCGCGCGGCTCCCGCTCTGCTTCTGCCCTAATGCGACTTTTAGTCCAGTGCGACGTATGTTATTTTCCTCTTCATGACGCATTTTTTGACTGATGCGACTCATACTCCGGAGCAACTTATAGCCTGAAAAATGCGGTAAGCACTGCATTGCAATACTTGCATTTTGCCCCGTCACTCTCATTTTTAAAGTGCTCCCACGCTTTCTTTGCCCGCTTCATTGCCCGCTTAGAAAGCTGGTCATGACTTCTTCTTGTGGATATTGCAAATGTCTGGGAGCGCTCTGGCGGTCTCTAGGGGTGCAAACATATATTACAACTAAATTCAAGGCACGTCATTGACGGCACTTAACCGAGCAAAATGTTTCACTCGGTTACGCAATTTTTAACGGTTAATCAGTCAATCGGTTAACCATGGACACCCCTACATTGGAGATCAATAAAGTTATTATCATCATGGAAGTAATAACAAATAAAAATGGTTCAAGTTAATATTCATTCCTTAAGCATGACTTGACCGAAAACTTATTGAAAACTGCCCCTACAACCGTTTTAAACGTTATGTGGTTAGTCTAAAGATTACATGCCACCGTTTTCAACTAAAAACGTAAAACTTTTTGTGTTTTGAAGGTTCATTTACACCACTAGCTTTTGGAAACAGGTTTAAACATAGACTGTAAATAGCATCTTCTCCATGTAAATGCCACCTTCACATGCTATCGAAAATTAGATAATTCCCACTTCTGAAGTCCTGAATACGAGCTTATCCCAAGGGCGTAGGTTTGGTCTCAGCCCTGGTGGGGACATCCCACCAGGTTTGCCCAGATTATATAGTCTATTATTTATTACTGAGTATGGAAATGCACCATAGTTTAGGAATTAATACGATTATTAATTTATGAGGCTTTTCGGCCCAATCCAGTACCATAATAATAATAAAACAAAATACTCTTTACTTGTCAAGTTCATAAATGATTTTCAAAACTGATTTGGAAAAAAAACAACATGCACACAACATTACTTATTTTCAATATAAAAAATGATTGTGGACTGGATATTTTTTTACCTCTTATCACATTATTGAGCATGTCAAAGATTAGTAACAACTTTAGATTTGATGCATTGTTAGTTTTTGTACAGGATCAGTTTTTGTTTCTCCTTCATTTACTGTTCGTGGCTGTTTTTGCCCCATTGACTTCCATTATAACCACATTTTTTGATTGTAAAGCCATGATGCTACATAATCATGCACAATCACTTTTTATATTGAAAATAAGTTATTTTGTGTGTAAGTTTTTTTTTCCAAATCAGTTTTGAATCAGTTTTTGAAAATCATTTATGAACTTGGCATTTAAAGAGTGATAGTAGTGATAAGAGTGACAATTAAACAATGACAACAGCTCGACAATAAACATGGAATCAAGTAGGCCTATGCAAGCTTGCAACAGAACACATTTTATAGTATTTTACATTTGATTATTTTATTTATTTCTAAATAACTCTTTAGTAGCCTATATTGGTGCATTTTAAAGGGAAAGTTCACCCAAAAATGTAAATTCTGTCATCATTTACTCTCCATCCTGATGTTCCCAACCTGTATGAGTTTCTTTCTTCTGCTGAACACAAAAGAAGATATTTTGAAGAAATTTTGTAACCAGGCTGCTTTGGGGGCACCATTTCCTTCCATGGTAGGAATTCAACATAACAGAAATGCATACAGGTTTGGAACAACTTGAGGGTGAGGAAATTTTTGGTGCACTGTCTCTTTAAGCAGTCATTTTGAACCAGCACTTTACTGACAAAAATGTTCTGAAATTCAAAAATTAAATTTTCTTTAATAATTTACTATTATGACTATATTATTATGCAATTATTTGTCCCATTTTTATCTAAATATTTTTTTAAATCAAACTTTATATGACAGAATTATTTATTATTAATATAGCCTATAGCTAAATGATAAAAATTAATAACATTAATTAGGCTATAATCTATTAATTAACCGGTCTAATGTCTAGAAAAATAAGTCTGCCAAGCTTTGATAATGTATGGAATATTATATTAATATATTATCCATTAAATGGCCTACCTAGAAGCACGGATGTGTCCGTCATCATCTGCTGCTTTCAGTCAGACAGTCTGAGACACTGAAATGCTCCTCTGCAAAGGTTGCAGTTTGTCTTAGGTTCATCGTAAGTTACTGGACAGACCTACTGATACCTTTTTTTCTATTCAGCCCTATAGCTGGAAATCCTCTTGCGTTTAAACGGTGGACGCGAGCTCGACATGTTTTTAAAAAACCGCGCAAGTTTACATCAGTTTACAGCGCATGTTCTCGAGACTCCGTCGCTATGGCAGCAGCAAAGCCGCTAAAACCCAAGCTTGTGCATCGCTTCCCGGACGCGTCGTTTTGCTTGTAAATACGGGACCATATATAGCAGCACAAAGGAGTTTGCTAAAATATTGGTAGGGACAATTTTGCTGTCTTAAAATGTTGATTGGGACTAGTACCTATATAGGTATATGGTCGCTATAGCGTCCCCCCCTAAACCTACGCTCATGGCTTATCCCATTCAAATTTTGAAATGGGGTGGGCACATTTTGTACCTAGGAAAGGCCTATTGTTCAACGTTTGTTTGCCTGGTTTGGCAGCAGAAAGAATAAACCGTTTTTTACATCGTTTTCGTGGATCTGTGTGAACAGGGATCGTTTTGACAAAGGAAAAACCTGTTCGTTATTAGCATGTCTACATTAACATGTAAACATAGCTACCCTATACAATTGTGGAGATAGCAAAATAGCTAATTAACTACATCTTTCAAATACAATTGTAAATGTTTACTTACAGAAAGCACTTAAAAATGTTCTGCAACTGGAGAACAGGCAAACCGTCGACTCAACTGAAGCAGCAATCTGCCACGTGCTTAAACTTGAGCTCCCCCTATTGGTTAAAACTAGCACGCACCTGAACGTGAACTATTCACGTTCAATTCAACTAACCGACAACATTTCTAGAGCACAGTCTAATAAATTTGGTTTCTAAACGCTCAGATCAAGGGGAAAAAAGCAGCATTTTTCAGGCTGGATCAGCGAATGCGCATGTGCAGTCGAAAGTGCGCGGAACCAGATTGTCAAAGGACCGCTGCAGTGACGCAATGACTTTACCAATCAGCGATTGGCTCTTTTTGATTTAAAAGGCGGGATTTATTCCACATTTATTTATTTTTATTTTGTTTTGCAAGATCTTTTATTGGGGGAAAAGATGGCCTAGTACAGTATATGAAATTCTTAAACAGACAACAGACAAGCATCATAGAGAAAAAAAAAATCAGAGTCAGGGAACATCAACAAAGCTGATGATTTTTTTTTATTTCATAATTTTTTTTAAGAAATACACAGAATAATTTAATTATAAATTACAGAGTAAACAGTAAAATACTTTTCAAGCAGTCAGAAGGCAAAGTGCATAAGACATTTCTTTACAGAAACAGATTTCATTTTAATAGAAAATTAAATAGCCCATCGCGTTACTCTCACCCTGAGAACAGTTTTACTATAACAAGTACTCTTGAACGCTGCATAAATGAACATAAAAGTGTCAGTGAGTTGGTGTAGAAAAGAATAAGAGTCAGTAGGCTACCGAACACACGAACAGATGTATTACTGTAATGCGACAGCAAACATCAAATCTCCGGGGAACGGCCAGCATAATCGTGTAACAGTCGCAGGATTTGATTGCTAATTATGTTTCTTGAGCTTGTCTCTTGAGAACTGGCTTTAAAAAAATAAAGCGTCAATGAATCAGCTTCTAAAAGCAAATGAAATGTCCCTTCAGGATGAACAGTGTTGAGACCATTTCAATAACATATTCTTAAATGAACATAAACATCAAAACTGTCAACCATATAACTGGCCCAAATCAGACTATTTACTTCAGTTCAGCCTTTAAAAAAGATCTGAACTTTAAAATTCCAGTTCATTGGAATCAAGTGGCACAGAAATACTATTATGGAGTAATTTTTAGATGTTAAACTTTTCGTGGAATTTTTTATTAAGCACCGTTATGAATCTCTCTTCTCGGGCTGAAACGTCTCTGTGCTAAACACAGACCCACTGCAGCTTCAGGATGCCGAGGAAATGATGTGCTTTTCCAAATGAATGACTGGGTGAAGGAAGGGGAACGCTCTCAAAGGCTCGTTCAATCGTGCCAGGACGTCTGTCAGCAGTGAAGCCACTTCAAAGACTCAATATCCAGCCGGACAATCTGCTCTTGGGCCGTCTGGGAGTCGAAGGGCTTCCGCGATGGCGGACAATCTCGTCACGACGTTTCCTTCATGTCACGTCTCAGACGCTCTTTAGCTGTGAATGGCAGTCGCTAGTTAGAAATACAGGAATTTCATTGGTTATTCTTGCCGTCAACAGAACATGACAAAAAAATTTACTGAATTTTTATTTATTTATTATTAATTTGAATTACAAATTGAAATGTCCTGGTGGCTATTTTCTATGCAAAAACAATATCCAGATTTTTAGTGAATGGCTACTGAAGTCATGGAATATAGTGCACAAGTTGTATGCGATCTAAATTTATTAAAATTTGCCTTAAAATATTACCTTTATAACTTTAACTTTAAATTTTAAAGAAGCACAAACAATTACTTCTAAAAGTTAAAACAACAACTATTGTTTTTTACAGGGACCAGTGTTATTTTAATGTAATTTAGAATTTCATAATTTTTTTTCGCAATTACAAGTTTACATTTTGCTATTCTGACTTTTTTCCTCCCAATTATGAGTTTTTATTTCACAATTCTGACTTTATTTTTTCACAATTAGAGTGTACGCAATTTCGAGTTTACATTTCGCACTTCTGAGTTTCTCACAATTGCAAGTTTACATTTCGCAATTTTTACTTGCAACTACGCATATACATTTCACAATTCTGACTTTTCTTCTCGCAATTACGAGTTACCATTTTGCAATTCTGATTTATTTCGTGAAATTAGGCCCCGTCCACACGAAGCCAGAGCTTTCCTAATCCGATCTTTTTTTTTTCTCATTTTAAGAAATATCTGCGTCCACACGAGATTACAAAAACGGACTAAAAACGATGTAGTTTGCATGCCAGGCCAGTGTGTGGCGCTGTAATTCTGCCACAGAAATACACTAAAAACGGAGAAGAAGAGTTGTGGCTAGCAGGGGTATAGCATTGGTCGGAGGTGGGGCAAAATCTCACAATAAAATAACAATAAATTAAATTTGCTACTTAACAGATGTGTTTTATTAATGCCTATACCTATCCCGACCCTAAACATACCCTTACAATAATGCAAATATGGTAATTAAATGACGCAATATTGATGTGCGCATGCCCAGAGTCCGTAGCTGTATCCCTTAACTCTTTCACCGTGCTGGACGTAGTGTGATGACATCACCGTTACAGAAAATATACGGATTGGCTGTACACACGAAAACGGAAGATTGTCATTTTCAGGTTTATCCGCTTTGGGACCCGTTTAAAAAAATATCGGATTCATGCTTCCAAAACGCCCGATCCGTGTGGACAAAACGCTGATACGGTACAAAATGTATACGCGTCTCCGTGTGGACGGGGCCTTAGAGTTTACGCAATTACAAGTTTACATTTCGCAATTCTGATTTTTTTTCGCACAATTGCGAGTTTACATTTCACAATTCTTACTTTTATCTCGCAATAACGAGTTTACATTTCACAAATCAGATTTTATACTTGTTGCAACTAAGTTACCATTTTGCAATTCTGACTTTATTTGTCGAAATTAAAGTTTACACAATTACAGTTTTACATTTCGCAATTCTGACTATTTCACGATTCGTACTTTTTTTTGCAACTACGCATTTACATTTCACAATTCTGACTTTTCTTCTCGCAATTACAAGTTACCATTTTGCAATTTTGACTTTATCTTTCAAAATTAGAGTTTACACAATTACGAGTTTACATTTCGCAATTCAGATTTTTTTCCTCACAATTGCAAGTTTACATTTCACCATTCAGATTTTTTACTTGCAACTACGCATTTACATTTCACAATTCTGACTTTTTTATCGCAATTACAAGTCACCATTTTGCAATTCTGACTTTATTTTTTGCAATTAGAGTTTACACAATTAAGAGTTTACATTTCGCAATTCAATTGCAATTGCAAGTTTGCAATTCTGACTATTTCACAATTCTTACTTTTTTCTTGCAACTACGCATTTACATTTCACAATTCTGACTTTTTTATCGCAATTTTGCAATTCGGACTATTTCACAATTCAGTTTTTTTCTCTCAGTTAGAGTTTACATTTCACATGCTTTTTTGAGCTTCAGTACATTAATTGTATTTAATTACATTAATTTCTCATGCACATTTGAAAAAACAATCGAGTTACTTTGAAGGTGACTAAGTGATATGAAAACATAATGAGAAGATACCTACGCTAATGGAAGATCAGCATATCCACGTTCAGGTCGATTCGCTGTGGAAGAGAGAAATGATAAACATGCTCAGATGAAGATTTAAAGGGACACTAATAGCTCATGTAGTTTTTGTCTCCTGATAATTGAGTGTGTGTGTTCTTGTGTACCTGATCTTTGAAAGCAGTACTTCATCACCATGAGGATCAGAAGAAACAGCAGGACAAACACAACCACGACAGCAATAGCTATGATCACCTTAACTGGAAAAGGTTCTGTTTCACCTGAAAGAAGACAACAAAAGACATTTGAGCTTTTGACTTTTCCCTCTTAAAGAATTATCTGTGATGCTCTTGTTACTGGGGTTTCAAACTGTCTGAGAAAAATTTCAGTCGAAAGTGTAAAAATACAAAATTTACAAGATTAAAATAAATCGATAAATAGAGTCAAAAACACAACAAATAAATAAATTAAATAATACAAAATAAATTAGATTGAATAAATAAAAATATATAATTAATTAAACACTTTTTAAATAAATTATACTATAATTATAATTAATTAATATACATAACTAAATTAAAATAAATCACAACATAAATTAGATTAAATAAACACAAATTTAAAAAATGTAATTAAATAATTAATTAATTAAAAGATTAAAACAACTTTTTAAATAAATTATATTATAATTAATTAATATAAATAACAACTAAATTAAAATAAATAAAAACAAATTACATTAAATAATTATAAAAGTAGTTTTAAATAAATAAGTAAACAATAAAACTATAATGAATGAAATAGTTAAATTAAAATATTAAAACTAAAATCCTTTTAATAATGCATCTAAAAGTACTATCATTATGGAAAAAAAATGTCATCAGCTCCGACGAGGGTGATGATATTTGGGGATCCAGGCCATATAAAAGACTAAAAAACACCTGGAAAAGTTCTGGATAATATTCTGACATTATTTATTCCACATTACTTATGTACTATAACCTAATTAATATTCATGAGCTACCACATTAGTGGTGGGATGGTGGGATGCGGTGGGCTTTCTGCAAAAACCCAAACCCCTTTTAAAGAAGAAAAAAATCATCTACTGACTTTGAGGATCTTGATAGAAATGTAGTGGAGTAAAAAGTACGATATTTTTCTTTCAAATGTAGTGAAGTTAAAGCTACACTGTGTGATATTTCCCCCCATCTAGCGGTGTAAAGGTATTTGACCATCCAGTAAATATTAGTTTCTGTTCCTCTCAATTCTGATTTCGTTTTAACTCCTACGGTGGCCGATTTAGTCCAAGATTAAGATGACTTCCAGTTCGACCTCATCCATGAGTGCCATCGAGTGTTAAACCACGAAAGGCGAAGCTTGAATTTACGGGTATGTCCCTCTTTGGCTAATGTACTTTCAAGATGGAGGAGCAACATGGCGACCGGCATCCGAACCCCTCACCCGTATGTATTTTCAACGGCATATTATAAACTTACCAGAATACTTTATTACTTGAATTATTTTTATTTTTATTTATTTTTTATTATGCAAACAGACAAGTACAATATTTTCAAAAGAGAAGTTAGATGCAAAATACAAATACAAAGGCCAACGAAACATAACATGCCAGTACGATGTGTGTGTGTGTGTGTGTGTGTGTGTGTGTGTGTGTGTGTGTGTGTGTGTGTGTGTGTGTGTAACTGTGAGTGTAACTAGTGTGGGAGGGGAAATGTATGAATAAAGGATCATGTAGGGAAGTACAACAGACATAACCAAAAAATATATATGTATATATAAGGAAAATAAAATGGGGTATGAAGAAGGTGACAACAGCAATAGTAATAGCAATATTATTAATACTAACAATAATAATGATAAATCCAATTAATTAGAAATGACAAATAGTAATAATAGTATTATCAGTAGAAGTAATGACAAACATATTAACAAATATACTCATATCATCCAGAATGAGGGGAAGGTTAAAGGGTCAGGAAGAGGACAAATAAAAACAATAGTAGTAATAGTAATAATCGGTACATGGTAAATATTGATAAAGCCATTAATAGTGATAATAATAGTAGTGATAGCAAAGATGTTGATAATAATACTAATAATAATGGTAATATTGATCAGCTATTAGTAACAAGGTATTATAAAGTTTTGATACCCCTCATGGCCATGGCATAGGATAGACCTCCGCCAGAATCATAACGCAATGGGCTATCAAGGTGAGGTGCTGCCAGGGTCCTGAAATCCATGCCCAGCCCCAGCTGTTCCATAGATGCCACGCTTACCCTACCTTTGTGTTTTTGTGTTTTTTGTGTGTTTTTTTTCTCTTTCTTTATAAACATGTCTGCTTTCATTGTTGTACTCCTGATATGTTTGTCAACTAGTGTATAATGCATTAAAACAAACATGGCGTGTAGCATGGAACCTGCCCAGTGCAAAGCCCACGCAGGCCGCCATACCCACGCCACACTTACCCTATATATGGAGCACATATATTTTTGAAAGAACTAAGTGTTTTTAGCTAAGAATAAACTAAAAAAGTTACACAGTGTAGCTTTAAAGTCATAAGTTTACATAAAATATAATACTCAAGTAAAGTATGGATACTCAAAAAGTGTACTTAAAGGGTTAATTCACCTATAAATGAAATGTCATTAACTCCTCCCCCTAATGTCGTTCCTCACCCGTAAGACCTCCGTTCATCTTCACACACAGTTTAAGATATTTTATATTTAGTCCGAGAGCGTATGCAAGTGTATGCACACTATACTGTCCATGTCCAGAAAGGGAATAAAAACATCATCACAGTAGTCCACATGAGACATCAGTGGGTTAATTAGAGTCTCTTGAAGCATCGAAAATATCTCGGAAAGCATCTCAGACTAAATATAAAATATCTTAAACTGTGTGTGAAGATGAAGGGAGGTCTTACGGGTGTGGGACGACATTAGGGTGAGGAGTTAATGACAGACATTTCATTTTTGGGTGAACTAACCCTTTAAGAACAGTACTCAAGTAAATGTACTTAGATACTGTCCATCTCAGTTCCACTGATTTTTTGTTTAATGCTTTTTGGAGGCGTGGCTACAAACTCTCATTGAATTTACATCAAACACACTCACATATGGTGATGGTGGGGGAAACTTCTCTTCTTACGGTACAGTTGACATTGATCGGATGGTCACAGGTGTAAATGATGGTCTGGTTGATGGTCCATGTTTTGGAGTGATCTTGTGAACTGTTGTTGTAAACAGCCTTTATCAGACTGGTGTTCAGTCCCGACCAACTCACGGCGTCCTCAGGGTATCCGCCCACCGACGAGCATTTCAGCTGACAGATCTTCCCATCAGCACCTTGCTTATGGTCACTGCACTCCCTCTCGATTGTGGGAACGCTGTAATTGGCTTTAAAATGAAGAGAACAGTAGAATAAGTGACATTTGAAAGATCTGGAGAGGTTCCCCCTACAATGTTTCATTTCCCTAAAACCCACGTCAGTAAAAGCCTCCCCTCAGCCCTTAGTCAGCAGCGGTGAGTTTCCAACGCAAGAGTGCACATACAGACGCACACTCAAATAAACCAGAGATAGTTCTTAGTATTGCAACATGCACACTCATATGCACACATGAATATATATTCAAATCATCTTCCGCAGCTTCATCACACACATTGTAAGAGCTTATCAGGGTCGTGCATCATTGGGAATGGCTCAAAATGTGAACCGCATTTGAATATAAGTACCAAAGGGGGCGCATTAAAAGAAAAAAGAATAAAGTGAACGAAAACAAAAAGTGTAGTTTTTAATCATGCATTTTCCGTTTTAGTATGAACTACACGTAAGCATATTCTCGTATATAACATCTGGAGTATTTCCAGAAATAAATACAATAATTACTCATAATGCTCTAATTTCCCCGATAAATGGACGCTTTTGTCGCTAATCTTTTTTTAATACAATTATATGGAAAGTGTGGTGGACATTTATGGTCCAGTGTTGCAAAATTAAGAAATAAAATAAAATATCAGTGTTAATTGCTCATTTAGTTTGGATAAATAGGCTATATCCCATCAGTTGAGCTATATATATATATATATATTTATGCAAGTGTGTGTGTGTGTGTGTGTGTGTGTGTGTGTGTGTGTGAGTGTGTGTATACAGTATATACACAAACATATTG
This sequence comes from Pseudorasbora parva, assembly GCF_024679245.1. Lineage (NCBI taxonomy): Eukaryota > Metazoa > Chordata > Actinopteri > Cypriniformes > Gobionidae > Pseudorasbora > Pseudorasbora parva. The sequence continues at coordinate 43,645,774 of NC_090179.1, forward strand.
CGCAACGACTTATGTTAGATGCGATTAATTGCAATTAATCTTTTTGACAGCACTAAAATATACTATATATATTCTAATAATAAACATAGTTTGTCAAAATTAATGAAAGTCTTTTTGACAATCCTGTCGTGTTCCCTTAATGAATTTATGTTAATTTTAATTCAGCAAATTCCTCTTTCTGTCATTCAGACTCAACTTCCTGTCTGTTGTGGTTATTCAGATTCAACTTCCTGTCTGATTCAAATTCACACTCGTAAACTGAAATCGAGCCGATTCTTTGATTCTGAAATCAACCCAACCCTGTGGTCTGTTTATCTTGTGCCATACCTCTGACTTTGAGATAGGTCTGTGGCATCTTTTTTTCCATGTTGCTGAAAAAAACAACACATTTGTACAATCCTTCGTCAGAAACAGAGACATTTGTCATCTCCATGCTGAGGTCCTCTCGGTTCACTTTGGTTCTGTTCTGGTACTCCAGAGAAACTTTTTCATCTAACGGTTTGGATTTATCAAAACCGTTGATGAATATCTCTATATTGTCTGTATCAAATTTCTGTATGTACAAGCGTGTAACAGGAATCCCATTCTTCTCAACGGGGCATCTGATTGTAGCGGTGCTGCCCAAATCAACCGTAAGGTTCACCGGTGGGCCGTTGTCATCTACACAAACACACAACAGACAAACAGATCAGTTTAAAGAGGAAGCATTTCAGTCTGCATGTGAGCCTGGTTATCATAGCCCAAATGTACCTAGTGAACAGTAACATGCATACAATGGTAATACACAAAGTGAAATTAACATTATATTCTGTTTGCACCCTGGTGTGAATATGCATTATGATATTTTAAATTAAAATAAATATTTTTTTAAATAAAAGCAAATGGTGGAATATTTTATTTGATTACCTTCATGTCATGTGACCATTAACCGACATTCGAGAACCGTGAACTTATTATTTATTTAGTATTATTGACTGAAATGTATTAATGACCTGATTTATTAAAGCCAAACATCTCAGGTTTATATATCTCAAGTAAATATATAAGGTCAAAAAGGTTCAGTTGACAAAAAAGTTGGGGAATCCCCATATTGCATGTATATATAAAGACATGCTAGTGTTTGAAAGACAAAAAACCTCCCAGAGACAGTAATAGATGGTTAAATGACTCACTGAGCGATAATTAAAACAATAATTCATGTGTTCAGGAGGAGTTTATTAGATATGTGATGTGTAAATCCAGTAATCCAAAAATGTCAGTGATAGTCACATGACAATTCAACAAGACTTTATATATATATATAACATATATAAGCAGTTGACTTTTTTAGAAAGTAAAATATTAAAGATAAAAAGTAGTAGGCACATAAATAATTGTGCTATTGTGTATTCATGTAAGTGTACTCTGATTCAAGTATTTGAAAACATAATATAATCAAGTACTTATTATTTGTAATCCAATTACATAATCCACATCACATATAATCGGTTACTACTAATCACATATTTCTAGTGGTAGGTAATATGAATGTCCCCGTGTAGATGTGTGTGTGGGGGTGTACAGACGTGTGTGTTTAATCAGGGTGATTCTCTGTGAGTTATTTCAGTGGTCGAGAAGTGCTTTTTTTTTACTGTCCGAGTTTTGCTTCCTTGTTCTTTGAATGTTTTGGTGTGGATGTGCATTCCCCGCCTCCTCCATCTTCTAGTAATTTATCCCTACAACCAAACTTATCCATTGCCCCATAACGTTTCTCTTTCTTTCTCTCCATTAGCGAATTATAGTAATAAATAGCATGCAACGATATTACAATTTTGTCTGATACCAATTACCGATAATTCTTTATATTTGGACGCCGATAACCGAAATATTGTCCGATACATCTCAAATTGTATATAATTTGAGAGCCTGATTAGAAAATAAACGTCTTAGAACTAAAAGACATGACCCAAACACAGAATTAGGATGCTATTATTATACTTTTATGAATCCGATATGACTGCACATGTTGCACTGAACTGGATTTTTTCTTTTTTTACAAGTGATTTTAATAATATTTTAAGCAATTCACAACCATCATGGTAAACATCTGTCTCAGCTGAGGGAAATAATACAACATTTTATCAGCTTTAAGATATCAGCCAAATGTTCTTATCAGACTGATAACGATAACATTAAAAATGAACATATATCGGCCGATACTGAAATGGTGGCCATGGTTTGGGTCATTTTGACCCGGAGAGGATTTCGCTTTCCCCTAAAATGTTAGTTCATGTTATCACATTGCACTAACGCTTACTGACTTCGCTCAGACCGGCTATAATAGTTCCCAACATTTTTTTTGGATAATTTTTGTACGTTTTCAGATTTTCCCCCTCCATCTTGTTACACTCGTGGTCAAAAATGGCCGGCCTACAAAAAATAACTTATAAATCTTTCATTATGCTATATTAATTACAAAATATTGGAGACGATTTTTCATAAACTTGTCTTTTAATTAGGACAGGTTTTAAGGATGCACCGATATGAAAATTTAGCGATACCGATAACCGATGATTCTTTACATTTATAAACCGATAACCGATATATTTGATTCGATAAATCTAAATCCAATTTTTTATACAAATTTTGAGAGCCTGATTACAAAAACAAAAATCTTAGCATTAAAAGACATGACCCAAAAACACAATTATGATGTTCTTATTATAATTTTATGATGCCGATATGACTGCAAATGTTGCTCTGAACTGTATTTTCCTTTTTTTCCCAAGTGATTTTAATATTATTTTAAGCAATTTAAAACCATCATGTAAATATTTGTCTCAGCTGAAGGAAATAATGCATCATTTATCAGCTTTAAGATATCGGCCAAATGTATTTATCAGACTGATACAATAACATTAAAAATTAACATATATCAGACGTTACTGATATGGTGGCCATAGTTTGGGTCATTTTGACCCGGAGAGGATTTCCTTTTTCTGTAAAATGTTAGTTAATGTTATTGCATTGCACTAACGCTTAATGACTTTGTTTAGACAGGCTATAATACTTCCCAAGATCATTTTTGTACTTTCCCCCCCCTCTTTTTTTTACTTGTTACACTTGTGATCAAAACTGGCCGGCCTTTAAAAATATCTTATAAATTTATCTTTATGCTATATGAATTAAAAAATATCGGGATGCACCAATATGAACATTTTGCCCGATACCGATAACCGATAATTGTTTATATTTGGAAGCTTATAACCGCTTTTTAATTATTTTAATAATATTTCAAGCAATTCAAAACCATCATGGTAAACATCTGTCTCAGCTGAGGGAAATAATACATTATTTATCAACTTTAAGATATCGGCTAAATGTACTTATCAAACCGACAACATTAAAAATTAACAGCATATACCGATATGGTGGCCGATATATATTACGCATCCCAAATAATTAGGCCTTTTCTAATCACTACACTGTAAAAAATATTAAGAAAATTATTTACCTGGTTGCCTTAAAATTTTGAGTTCATTGAAATTAAAATTTTGAGTTAATACAATGAACATTTTTTGAGATTCGACAACCTTTATTAAAATATTATTAAAAGATTTTGTAAGCATATCGTGTAATTGTGTGAGTTTTATTTCTGATGACGCAGTGAAACATGCCAAATTGTGCTATTTTCATGATTTATCACATTTTTTATGTGGTTCAGATACAAAAATATTTTGAGTTTCTATTTATTAAACAAATTTCCTTCATTGTATCAACTCAAATTGTTAATTTCAATAAACTCAACATTTTAAGGCAACCAGGTTACTTACTTTTTTAAGTTGTAGCACATTTTTTACAGTGTAGTAACATTGATGTTTATTTGTCCAGCTTTTTTTAGCTAGAATTAGCCATATTACTGGTTTTAGTGTTCAAACTATTGAACCATTGAAAAGTGTAAAAATGTGCATGTGATCCTGCAAAAATGCAACACATGGGGTCATAAATCAGAGGTCATTCTTACCAGGTGTAGCTGTTGTCAGCACCAAGGTCATGACCAAGGCCAAGCTGTCAAAAACACACAAGCAAGAACAACAGTTAGAGAAGACACCATCATGTGCATCTGCATATTCCTCTAAAATTCCCATGACTCATAATGTTTTAACAAAAATAACTGCAAAACCAGGCCTTTGTCAAAAAACAACAGACTTGTAGTCGATTGCATGATGGTTTGCATGCAGTTTGTGCATGAGTCTGAGCAAACACAACAGCATTTCACTTCCTCATAAGTAAACCTAGATTATAGTTTAATAGGAGTATTTTAAAGAGGATGTCACTAGTATGCATCATGTGGATTAAGTGTTTTGTGTTTGATTTCCGTTTCTGGCTAAATCAACGTCAACAGGGATAAATGTTGAACTGAAACGGGAGATCTGCATTCCTGGTATTAGTTTAGCGGAAATATTTAATCGTCTAGACAGATACGTTCATGCCCCGGTGCATTTTTATGTGTATTTTTTAAAGCAAAGATAAGACACAAAATCCTGTTAATCAACACAAGAGAACTGGCAAAGAAAAACAAAACAGTGCAATGAAAGCAGGAAAAAAATGAATGCCTGAAGCAAAATGATTTCCTGGTTTAAATATCCCAATGCAAACAGACAAACACACACACAAAGCAGTACTTCCCTCTTAGTTAAAGAAATAAGCGAGCGACACAATAAGACACACATACAGCTCTGAGGGAAAAATGAAGAGACCAATTTAACATTGATTTCTCAATGTTAAGTGGTCTCTTAATTTTTTCCGGAGCTGTACAAAGAGCCTTTTAATCTAGAGATGACACTAGTGCTCACAAGTATAGCCACCCAGACACACACACACACAGAGAGAGAGAGCTGTACCTGCGAGTGTATAAGCTGAAGCGTTGTAAGCTCATGCTGATGGATGGCAGAATGGCTGAAACACTTACAGAAAGCAAACTGGGTTCTTCATGTCGTCCTCATCTGCCTTACAGGATAATATTCTCGAAACAGGAACTACACGCCTACACAGCACAGAGAGAAAGGGACAGAGAGGTGATGTCATCCCCAGTTTTCATATCGATACTGTCAGAGGGAATTCCCACAAGACACGCCCTCCAGAAACACACACGGCTAAACAATGCGAAACGACCTGAAGAACCGAGATTAACAAAAAAGAATGGAGGGAAAGAAAGGAAACTGATTGTTAAATTCAACGTGATGCTTGCTTTGCATAAAATAAAACAAAGTATGTTGCTTTATTGGGCATTAAACCAAATATAATGAATCAAAACGTACTGCTTTACTGTCAACAACATTCAACTAAACTAAACATATCTAAACTAAACTGTCATTATTTACTGCATAGGGCATTAAACTAAACTATACTAAACTTATCTAAACTAAACTAACTACATTTTACTAAACTAAGTGTGTTGATTTACCACTGAGTGCATTCAACTAAACAAGTCTAACCTAAACTAAACTGTAGTGATTTACTGCATAGGGCATTAAACTAAACTAAACTAAACTTAACTTAACTTAACTAACTACATTTTACTAAACTAACTGTGTTGATTTACCAAAGAGTACATTCGAATAAAAATATCTAACCTAAAAAAAAACTGATAATTTACTGCATAGGGCATTAAACTAAACTAAACTAAACTAAACTAAACTTAACTTATCTAAACTAAACTAACTACATTTTACTAAACTAAGTGTGTTGATTTACCACTGAGTGCATTCAACTAAACAAATCTAACCTAAACTAAACTGTGATGATTTACTGCATAGGGCATTTAACTAAACTAAACTAACTACATTTTACTAAACTAAGTGTGTTGATTTATTGCATAGGGCATTTAACTAAACTAAACTTATCTAAACTAAGCTAAACTTATCTAAACTAAACCTATCTTAATAGGTTTGAGCAGGGGCGTGGGACTGGGGGGATAAAGGGTACTGAGTAACCAGGGCCCGAGGCGGGGGGGGGGGGGGGGGGTGGCCTTAGAAGTCAGTTTTCTATACATACACATACATGGTATGGGGGCCCAGCAAGATGGTTTGTACCCAGGGCCTAAAATTTGGTGCTACGCCACTGGGTTTGAGTAAACTAAATTACATAAACTCTGTTGATTTACCACATAGGGCATTAAACAAACCTAAACTAAACATATCTAAACTAAACCAACTGCACAACATAAACTAAACATATCTAAACTAAACTAACTGCACACCATAAACTAAACATATCTAAACTAAACTAACTGCACAACATAAACTAAACATATCTAAACTAAACTAACTGCACACCATAAACTAAACATATCTAAACTAAACTAACTGCACAACATAAACTAAACATATCTAAACTAAACTAACTGCACAACATAAACTAAACATATCTAAACTAAACTAACTACACACTAGTGCTGCAACGACGCGTCGACGTCATCGATGACGTCGACTACGGAAATACGTCGACGTTCGTGAAATGCGTCGACGCGTCGTGTCAGACGTTCATCTCGCGTAATGTTGGCTTCTGCTCCTGGTTCTATCACAAAAACCTAGACCGCGAATATCAAAAGTATGGGAATACTTTAAACAGAGGCCAAATAGTGTTTCCCACACATAGACTAATTTGTGGAAGACTGCCACATAATCAATAACGGCCGCCACATTCGTCATTCATTCATTTTTATGCTATTTAAAAGACGCACGCATATTCGTTTAGCTGCATTTCCTTAAATTCTCTCTCCGCCCTTTTGCGCGTCTCTTACTCACTCACACACACACGCGTTGCATTCGACTGTAAAACAAGTTTTATTGCATTTTGGCGCATTTAGTATGACATAGCTTTTAAAACCAGAGCAGTTGAATAACAGAGTTGCGACAAGCCTTCATCACGCGGCAGCGCGCGGTCACGGCGCTCATATAATTCTAAACAAGCCAGCGCGGTGTCAATCAATACAGACCAGTGTTTCCCAACCGGGATCCCGAGCAAAAGTTGCGGGGACGCACTTACACTTCGGTTCATCTGGCATCTGATGACGCATCTTTAATATGGGTTGTAACTTGAAAATAATGCTGTATGTATGTTTCTGTCGATGGATACACGTGCTGACTCCTCAGGTATACACTACAACAACAGCGATAATAAAAGAAAAACGTGGGCAAAACGGTCTCTCTTTGTAAACTTTATAAAACGCATGCGAGTGCTGCTGTACGTCCGAATATGAGCAGTCATTTCACCGTCATCACCCCTGTGTAGCCAGGAGACTCGAATGAGAAGATCTGTCTCTGTGCACTCGTCCCAAAGCGCGCAAATATTGAGTTATCTTTCAAATCCTGTGCTTAAACGGACAAACTCACAAAAGTATGTCAAAATGTCATAGCCTACTCTATGCCTTAAGTGAACTTTATACAGAAAATACGACTATCCGTGGGTCTTAAAGGGGCAGTAGCCTTCACTGCTGTCTGTTTAATGTCAAACAAAAGATAAAGACATCACTCACTGCTCCTGACTGAATAGCTTTTGTAAGTTTAATAAGGATTATTTTTTTAATTTTAAACAGTTAAATGTGTGGTTATTTTACTTTTGATTACTTAATTCCATTTCTCTACCTAAAAACTAATGTTAGACCTACCTGAAAATCCTGAAAAGCATTGTTTATTTTATTCTCATCTTTGCTCAATAGTATTTATTTGTGCTGCTGCTTCTATTTAAGTTATCTGTTCTTATTTTCTTTATTTTCATTTGACAGTAGTCCTTTTTCCCCTGAACATAGCAAATACCGAACTGTACTGAAACGTGAAACTAAAACCGTGATACAAAGTGAACTGTGAGCAGTCTGTACTGTTACACCTCTAGCGTAACTTATGCGAGGGGGTGCCACAGAATTTTGAAAAATTTCAAAGGGTAAAAAAAGTAATCGTTAGATTAGTCGACTAATCGAAAAAATAATCGTTAGATTAGTCGACAGAAAAAATAATCGTTAGTTGCAGCTCTACTACACACCATAAACTAAACATATCTAAACTAAACTAACTGCACAACATAAACTAAACATATCTAAACTAAACTAACTGCACAACATAAACTAAACATATCTAAACTAAACTAACTGCACAACATAAACTAAACATCTCTAAACTAAACTAACTGCACAACATAAACTAAACATATCTAAACTAAACTAACTGCACAACATAAACTAAACATATCTAAACTAAACTAACTACACACCATAAACTAAACATATCTAAACTAAACTAACTGCACAACATAAACTAAACATATCTAAACTAAACTAACTACACACCATAAACTAAACATATCTAAACTAAACTAACTACACACCATAAACTAAACATATCTAAACTAAACTAACTGCACAACATAAACTAAACATATCTAAACTAAACTAACTACACACCATAAACTAAACATATCTAAACTAAACTAACTGCACAACATAAACTAAACATATCTAAACTAAACTAACTGCACAACATAAACTAAACATATCTAAACTAAACTAACTACACACCATAAACTAAACATATCTAAACTAAACTAACTACACACCATAAACTAAACATATCTAAACTAAACTAACTACACAACATAAACTAAACATATCTAAACTAAACTAACTACACAACATAAACTAAACATATCTAAACTAAACTAACTGCACACCATAAACTAAACATATCTAAACTAAACTAACTACACACCATAAACTAAACATATCTAAACTAAACTAACTGCACAACATAAACTAAACATATCTAAACTAAACTAACTACACACCATAAACTAAACATATCTAAACTAAACTAACTACACAACATAAACTAAACATATCTAAACTAAACTAACTACACACCATAAACTAAACATATCTAAACTAAACTAACTGCACAACATAAACTAAACATATCTAAACTAAACTAACTACACACCATAAACTAAACATATCTAAACTAAACTAACTACACACCATAAACTAAACATATCTAAACTAAACTAACTGCACAACATAAACTAAACATATCTAAACTAAACTAACTACACACCATAAACTAAACATATCTAAACTAAACTAACTGCACAACATAAACTAAACATATCTAAACTAAACTAACTGCACAACATAAACTAAACATATCTAAACTAAACTAACTACACAACATAAACTAAACATATCTAAACTAAACTAACTACACAACATAAACTAAACATATCTAAACTAAACTAACTACATCTGACTAAACTAAACTACACAGACTGTTAATTTACCACAGAGGCCATTAAACTAGACTAAACTAAAACTAAACTAACTACACAACATAAACTAAACATCTGCAGAGGGTATTAAACTAAACTAACTACATTTTACTTAACTAAACTGCTTTCTTGCAGAGGGTTTGTCACACTACAATGAAATCAAAGAGCTTTAAAACTGATCGGTGTGTGTTTAAAGGAATCAAAAGCTTCTGTAGGCCGATCACAGACACAACACAAACAAAAAGGAAGAAAAATAAAGAGAAACACACACCTAACTAATCATTATCCAGCACAAGTGTGTGAATGAGCAAACACAAAACGTTTCACAACACTACAGTCTAATCCACAAAAACCCTTCATAAACCTGATCCAGCCGCACACACATGCCCGTGTTTGAAAGTGTGTGTCAGTGGAGAAAGCGCAAGAGTAATGAAATAATGAGATGTGTCAGTAAAAACATGAGAGAGCACTTACTAATGTTCAGCTGTTCGTCCTCCAGTGCGCTACAGATCAAATGAAACAGCGATAAAACAATTCCTTTTTGACAGAGAGCGAGCATGTGTGTGTGTGGGAGAGAGAGAGAGAGAGAGAGAGAGAGAGAGAGAGAGAGAGAGAGAGAGAGAGAGAGAGAGCGAGCGAGCGAGAGAGAGAGAGTGAGAGGAAGTGCTGTTTATTAAGTGTGAAAGCTCAGGTCATGTTTCAGAGAGCAGACACACAACACTGCCTAAATATTAAGTTTCACAATTAAAACCAATGTGGCTGAGAATGTCGTCGAATGAAGTGAACTGGGCTAAAATAATCTTACCTAAAATTACCACTGCACTGAATTGAGCTAAACTACACAATATAACTAAACTAAATAATACTACATACACACACTAAAGCAAATGTGATTGATGTGCAATCTTGGATGTGGTAAAATATGAGTATAATATATTTTGGTAACACTTTTTGGTAACACTGATCCCGTTAGTTCACATTAGCTTAACTAACAACGAGCAATTCATGTGTTACACTATTCATTTATCTTCGTAGATTGTTAGTTCATTAAATACAGTAATATTAACAGATACAACTTATTATTTTAGCATTACTACACTGTAATATTTAAAAAAAAATAGGATACTTGGTTGCCTTAAAATGTTGAGTTCATTGAAATTAAAAATTTGAGTTAATACAATGAACATTTTTTGAGAATCGACAACCTTTATTAAAATATTATAAAAATATTTTTTAAGAATTGTGGGTAATTGTGTGTGTTTTATTTCTGATGACGCAGTAAAACATGCCAAATTGTGCCATTTTCATGATTTATCACATTTATTATGTGGTTCAGATACAATAATATTTTGAGTTTCTATTTATTAAACAAATTTCCTTCATTGTATCAACTCAAATTTTTTATTTCAATAAACTCAACATTTTAAGGCAACCAGGTTACTTACTTTTTTAAGTTAAACCAACAAAAAAGTGTAAGATCAATGAATGCTTAAAAAAAATGTCATTGTTCATGTTAACTGATAAAGAACCTTATTGTACAGTGTTACTTAGTGTATTTTTGTTGTGTGTGACAACACTTTATCAAAAGCATGAATTATACACCTAATACACACATGAAACAGTTCACAGCATACCTGGTGTTGCTATATTTGCAGTAAACAAATGTGGAGCTGTTGGCACGCACCTTAAGGTCACCAGAAGGAAACAGTTCACATTTTATTTTATATTATAATCCAGTAAACTGAATAACAATTAAGCTACTGGGGAATTCCCGTATGAAATATATACAAATGTTTGTGTGTGAATTCAGGTGAGATTACAGATGTGACATCACATGACATGGTAATTTGATCACACACCCGAATCGAACGACTTGGTTATGAGCACAATGACAGTAGTTCAGCGATCAGACACACTTCTCCTTATCATCATATCATAACTTCACAAGAACTGCATGAATACTCCCACACAATACTGCAGCAGCTGAGATACGGTTTACGCATTTTTCTCTGACATCCATGTATTTATCAGGTGCTTTTATCTGATGTGCCTTATATTGCATTCAAGCAGTTTATCAGTTATACATTTTCTGGGAATCAAACCCTAAACAAGGCGTTGCCAGAGTCATCCTCCACTGCTTTAGCTACAGAAAGAAAGAAAAACAGTTCCCCTCAGTTGCTTTTCTGAATGTTTAAAGAGAAATGTTTGAGCTCATATTCAGAGACTTTGGTATTTTGGTACATTTGAGCATAGGTTAACTTCCTTATTTGCATTTTTACAGAGTCAGGGACAAAGATCTGACTAACACAACATGCAAACTGTTTAAAGGATCTAGCATTGGGCATCCTCATATTAGGCTATAAACCAATCAAGCATAACAGTATGACCACTGACACTGATGATCTTTTAATCACCGCTCCTGTCAGTGGGTGGGATATATTAGGCAGCAAGTGAACATTTTGTCCTCAAAGTTGGTGTTAGAAGCAGTTAAAATTGGCAAACGTAAGGATTTGAGCGAGTTTGACAAATGCCAAATTGTGATGGCTAAACGACTGCTCCAAGGAAGAAACAGGGATAAACCTGCGACAGGGTCATGGGCGGGCGGCCAAGGCTCATTGATTCAGGTGGGGAGCGAAGGCTGGCCCATGTGGTCCGATCAAAGAGACGAGCTACTGGCAAGCTCAAATTTCTCAAGAAGTTAAGGCTGGCTCTGATAGAAAGCTGTCAGAATTTTACATCACATGGATGGCCGGGTGTGTCTGCGTCGCTTACCTGAGGAACACATGGCCCCAGGATGCACTATGGGAAGAAGGCGAGCCGGCGGAGGCAGTGTGATGCTTTGGGCAATGTTCTGCTGGGAAACCTTGGGTCCTTCATCCATGTGGATGTTACTTTGACACGCTCCACCTACCTAAGCATTGCTGAGACCATGTTCAGCCTTTCATGGAAACGGTATTCTGATGGCTGTGGCTCTTCCAGCAGGATAATGCTCCTGACACAAAGCACAACTACTTCAGGAATGGTTTGAGGAGCACAACAACCAGTTTGAGGCGTTGACTTGGCTTCCAAATTCCCCCACCTCGCAACTTACAGGACTTAAAGGATTTGCTGCTAACATCTTGGTGCCAGATACCACAGCACACCTTCAGGGGTCTAGTGGAGTCCATGCCTCGACTGGTCAGGGCTGTTGTGGCAGCAAAAGGGGGCCAACACAACATTAGGAAGGTGGTCATAATGTTATACCTGACCCGTGTATATTGCCAACTGTAAGTTTATAAAGAATAGACTCATTGCACAATTGACCCTTTTCACAATTTTTTTTTTTTGTCATTAAATTTTAGTAAACTTCTATAGCGGTGAATGAGATACTATATTAGATTATTTATTTATTTTTTAAATTGTGTGTTTTTCCATTTGGTCAAATAGCACAAATAGCAACTTTTAAAATGAGTAGGCTAATAAAAAGAGAGAGAGAGAGATGACGGAATATCAGAATATACACTACAAAAAAATGCTTTTCTTACTTATTTTTATATATATATATATATATATATATATATATATATATATATATATATATTTGTCTTGTTTCTAGTCTATACATCTAAAAATTCTTAAAACAAGAAGTATTTACTAGACAAGCAAAAGTAATTGTCGATTTGGGGAAAAAATACTCAAAATTAAAAGAGTTTTTGCTTAAAATAAGCAAAATAATCTATCAGTGGGGACATCATTTTGCTTATTTCAAGCAAAAACTCTATTAATTTTGAGTTATTTTCCCCCAAAACAAGCCAATAATGTTTTACTTGTCTAGTAATAGTAAATGTTTCTTGATGTAAGATATTTTTTTAAACTAGAAACAAGACAATACTAAATATGATTAGCATTTTTTTTTTTTTTGCAGTGTATAAAGATCTCTCTCCACAGTCGCTTCATTAGAAACATTCTCACAGCAGATTTAACTAGTTTTTCTGTAATTTGATGCAAATGTAATATAGTACAAAGTGTGAATTTTAATGAAAATATAAAAAAACTAAGTATTTACGACACTTATGACAGTTAAAACGCGTCATCACGGTCTGTGAAAAGGGTATTGCAAACTGCTATCAAGTTTATGCTGATTGGACTATTTGCACAAAGTAAAAATAAAAACGTCTCTTCTTTGAACACTCAAAATTACCTGTTTTCCGTCGCCATTTTATATTTTCTGCATAACGTTAGCCCAAACGCTGAAACACTTTATTTTTCCATGACATGTCCAAAACACGTCGTGAAGGGCACGCGATTGGCTGTCTGCTAAGCGTCTACACAGCATTGTTTTAAGGTCCGTTCAAGGATAAATGGTTTTAAAAATCGTTCTGAATGTAAAATAATAGTCCACACTGCAACTATAATGATAGTGGCACAGAGAAAAGATCGCGTTCTTCATTTTTTTTCAAGCTGATAAACGATTGACAGCCAATCAGAATCTATCGTGCTTTAAAGAGCTCGAGCATTTAAAGTGGTAGACGACATAAATTCAGCGCGTGCTTATGATAAACAGCAATATAGTTAGTTGGTGGCACTGACGACGTTATTGTTATAGTTATCGTTATAGTTATCATTCTTGTTGTGAACGGGCCACTACACTGCACATGTTTGGCACTACAATGCGGGGTTAACAGGCCAAAAACAGCGCTAATCCTATAATTTCATCCTACCCATGCGCACATCAATATTACATCAATTAAAAATATTTATATTTTTGGATCAAAATATCCAAAAAAACACAAATCGACAGAACACCAGACCAGGGTTGTATAACCCCTGAAATGTTCCTTTACCCAGGGTTGAAAGCAGGCTTAAAGGGATAGTTCACCCAAAAATGAGAATGTGATGTTTATCTGCTTTCCCCCAGGGCGTCCAACATGTAGGTGTGTTTGTTTCTTCAGGAGAACACAAATGAAGATTTTTAACTCAACCGTTGCTCGTATAATGCATGTCAATGGGGTGTATTTCTATGAGAGTAAAAACACAGACATACGAATCCATATTAAACCCTGCGGCTCGTGACGACACATTGATGTCTTAAGACACGAAACGATCGGTTTCTGTGAGAAACACAACAGTATTTATGTTATTTTTTTTAACCCCACATCAGACAAATCTCATTTATTTATGATCACACGTTTTTTGACCTTCTTCAACGGATGGCGTTGGGAACACTAGATGAGATTCGTCTTATATGAGGTAAAAAATAACACAAATACTGTTGTGTTTCTCACAGAAACTGATCGTTTCGTGTCTTAAGACATCAATGTGTGTCGTCACGAGCCGCAGGGTTTAATATGGATTTGTATGTCTGTGTGTTTTTTGCTCTCATAGAAATACACCCCACTGACATGCATTATACGAGCAACGGTTGAGATAAAAATCTTCATTTGTGTTCTACTGTAGAAACAAACACACCTACATGTTGGATGCCCTGGGGGAAAGCAGATAAACATCACATTCTCATTTTTGGGTGAACTATCCCTTTAAGCACAGTGTGAAAAGCACTATTGTTTCTCTTTTAAAACTCCAGACACGTGTGAGATCATTGGGCTGTTTATCTTAGTATAAACATCCGTGAAGCAGGAGGCTTCAGTAAAATCTCCATTCAGTTTTACTTCCAACTACTAGGAAATTGAGATACTACAGTAATGTCTTGAATTCAGAGCTGATCACAGTCAGAGACTTTCAGTTCATCCTTCTCTTACGGTATACAATGTTGTTGTGTGATTTTACTTCCTACTGCTTGGCATCCAGTGTGTATTTGAGATTGTCATTGTGGTTGGGGCAGCCAGTGGAAGAATGGCATCACGGGTCGACATGAAAACCTGGCCAGTGTAAGGCATGAACGAGCTGTTGTGCTGTGGAGCGTTAACTGTGTCTGAAGCTGCTGTTTGTGTTGGTGACCATTGATTATTTCCCACCTGATTCGGCCTCAAGTGCTTATTAAACAATGTTTATTAAATGTTGTTAACCATCATGTAGCTCAAAACTGGTGACTTTATTCTGTGTAACATAAAAGGAGACGTTTAGCTGTGCTCTTTTTTCATACAACAAAAGCAGGGGGTTTGTCAAGCTCCAAAAATGTCAGAAAACCACCATGAAAGTACCACAATATAACTAGATTTTTGTTATAACTAGGTTCTAGGCAACCACCCGCAATATCCTAGCACAATGGCGATGCTTGGGTTCCCAGGTCGTTGCTGTTGCATTCTAGAGGTAGTTAGGAAGGTATGGGTGGTTGCCAGGGCGTTGCTATGCAGTTGCTGATGTATTCTAGAGGTATTTAGGAAGGTCTGGGTGGTTGCCAGGACATTGCTATGCAGTTGCTGATGTATTCTAGAAATAGTTAGAAGGTTTGGGTGGTTGCCAGGACGTTGCTATGCGGTTACTGGTATATTCTAGATGTAGTTAAGAAGGTTTGGGTGGTTGCCAGGGCTTTGCATACAGTTGCTAATGTATTCTAGAAATAGTTAGGAAGGTTTGGGTGGTTGCCAGGGAATTGCTATGCGGTTGCTGATGTATTCTAGAGGTAGTTAGGAAGTTCAGGGTGGTTGCCAGGGCGTTGCTATTTTGTTACTGGTGTATTCTAGATGTAGTTAGGAAGATTTGGGTGGTTCCCAGGGCATTGCTATGCTGTTGCTGATGTATTCTAGAAATAGTTAGAAGGTTTGGGTGGTTGCCAGGACGTTGCTATGCGGTTACTGGTATATTCTAGATGTAGTTAAGAAGGTTTGGGTGGTTGCCAGGGCTTTGCATACAGTTGCTAATGTATTCTAGAAATAGTTAGGAAGGTTTGGGTGGTTGCCAGGGAATTGCTATGCGGTTGCTGATGTATTCTAGAGGTAGTTAGGAAGTTCAGGGTGGTTGCCAGGGCGTTGCTATTTTGTTACTGGTGTATTCTAGATGTAGTTAGGAAGATTTGGGTGGTTCCCAGGGCATTGCTATGCTGTTGCTGATGTATTCTAGAAATAGTTAGGAAAGTCTGGGTGGTCGCCAGGGCATTGCTATGCAGTTGCTGATGTATTCTAGATGTGGTTAGGAAGGTTTGGGTGGTTGCCAGGGCGTTGCTATGCAGTTGCTGATGTATTCTAGAGGTATTTAGTAAGGTCTGGGTGGTTGCCAGGGCGTTGCTATGCGGTTACTGATCCATTTTAGAAATTGTAAGGAAGGTTTGGGTGGTTGCCAGGGCATTGCTATGCAGTTGCTGATGTATTCTAGAGGTAGTTGGGAAGGTTTGGGTGGTTGCCAGGGTGTTGCTATGCAGTTGCTGATATATTCTAGAGGTAGTTAGAAAAGTCTGGGTGGTTGCCAGGGCATTGCTATGCAGCTACTGATGCATTCTGGAGGTAGTTTGGAAGGTCTGGGTGGTTCCCAGGGCGTTGCTATCTGGATACTGATGTATTCTAGAGGTAGTTAGGAAGGTCTGGGGGGAGGGGGGTTGCCAGGGCGTTGCTATTCAGTTGCTGATATATTCTAGAGGTAGTTAGGAAAGTCTGGGTGGTTGCCAGGGCATTGCTATGCAGTTGCTGATGTATTCTAGGGATAGCTAGAAAGGTCTGGGTGGTTGCCAGGGTGTTGCTATGCAGTTATACAGGTATTCTATGTATTAGCTATAGGGAGATTTTGGTGGTTGTTTAAGTTAGTGTGTTCTAAGTGGTTGTCAGGGCGTTGATATGCAGTTGCTAAGGTATACTAGGCAGTAGATAGGGAGTATTGGGTGGTTGCCATGGCTATGCTGATACTAAGGTGTTCTAAGTGGTTGCCAGATTGTTGCTATGCAGTTACTAAGGTGTTCTATAGGGGGTTGGCAGTTGACACATCATTGCCATGTAGCCAGGGCGGTGATATATAGTTGCGGGGGTGTTCTGATGGGTAGCTAGGTGGTTCTAAGTGGTTGTCTGGGCGTTACTATGCATTTGCTGAGGTGTTCTGACCAGTTGCCAGGTCAGTGCACTGTAGTTGCTTCGGTTGTCTAGGTGGTTGCCAGGGTGTTGTTATGCAGTTGCTAAGGGCTTCGAAGTAGGAGTTCAAGTTGCTGTTAGGGCATTGCTATGCAGTTGCTAAGGTGTTCTCAGTGGTAGCTAGGTTGTTCTAAGTGGTTGGCACTATAGGGCACTACTATACGTTTTTGTCAGTGCATTGATATGCAGTTGCTGAGGTGTTTTTTTTTTCTTAGCTTGTTGCTATGGGCTTCTTAAGGTGGCTACTAGGTGGTTTCTTACAATTTAAAGTAAAAAGTGTCCACCCTCAACTCTCTCTGATATTCTGCTCATGATCAGTAACATGACAAACCTTAGTTTCAAGCTCTCTGTCTTAAAGCTGTACAGGAAGTCAAAGTCTTGTTTACCAACAGTATGACAGAAGGAGGCAGAGATGCTTCACCTGGTCACATGATTAGTCACCATCACCCGGACGACACACTTTACTGGAACACAGGAATTTTAGGGCATTTCCAGCTAACTTCTTCTCAGCTGTCCTTTTCCATTTCTTGGTTGCTTGCTTTCAATTCTCACTCCCGCTTCTTCCACAGCCGTCCGTTCTTGCTTCCCTCAATCCCACAGCATGGTTCTTCTAATCACCTGTCATAATCAAGTTTTGACTCAGTTATCTGTGAGATTAAGTGTGTGTATGTACTCACACACACACAAACATAAACACGGAACAACATCAAACGTAGCCGTGTGTGCGCGCTGTTCACAGATATCATGAATATTTTAGGGAAATTCTCCTACACTCCTTTAAATCTCTGTGATAAGCCTTCATATAGAAAAAGGAAGAAACACTAATGAAAGAGGGATTTTTAGGTGTGGCAGTCGTCTGATACATGAACACAAGAGAAGATCAAGCTCACAAATGTCATATGTTTTCCAAATCAATAAGTTTTACTTCCTGATACTCAATAAATGTGACGTCAGGTAGGACGGCTTTCCTGAGAACCGTTAACAACACACCACAACACACACACACACCCATGTCTGCGGCTAAGAGTCAATAATGTGCAGTGCTGTCATGTGTTTGTATGTGTGTGTGTGTGTGTGTGTGGTTTATTGCTGCTGAAAGCCATTCTGGGACGACTCTTGAATGCCCTCTAGTGGCCAGATAGAGCAGAGCTATTTGTACTGTATTGGTACTAGTTTCCGGTATGCTATTTCAAATAGCTCTGCTTTTTTTTTTTTTTTTTTTTTTTGCCAGCTCTATTTAAAAAGTACAATACTGAAAAAGACACACTGTATGGAATACTGTATACCACAATGCAATATGCTCAACATGAACTAAATAACATCTGTTTTAACATCCGTCTTGAATCATTATTTGATTGGACTGCCAAATTATTAATTTATTTTAAATTTAATGCAATAATGCATTTGGTACTCTTATATATATTTTCAGATTAGCATACTGAGTACTATTTTTGTCTGTAGAAATATAGTAGGCATAGTATGCAACCAGAGCTCAATGCATGACATGTTGTATCCCATAATGCAAAGTGTACATGCAAATGTTTCATTTCTTTTATTGAAACATACTATTAGCAGTATACCGTATAGTGTACAGTGTGTACTAGCCTGTTATTTTATTTCAATGGATGCTTTTGGCATTCTTATAAATGTTTAGATCAGCATACTAAGTACTAATTATTTTTGCATATAATATGCAACATTTCTGTAGAAATACGCTCAGTAATAATTAATAATAATAATATTTTGTTACATTTATATAGCACTTTTCTGGGCACTCAAAGCGCTTTACATGGGGGGGTCTTCTCAACCACCACCAATGTGCAACACCACCTGGATGATGAGACGGCAGCCATAGTGCCAGAACACACACACACACACACACACACACACAGCAGCTGATTGACAGAGAGGAGACAAGAGTGATGAAGCCAATCAGGATATGGGGATTATTAGGGGGCCATTATGGACAGAGGCCCATGGGCAAATTTGGCCAGGATGCCGGTGTCATTAGAAATCCTGTCCCCCTGTGAAATAGTGTCCACTTAGGACCCCTGAGCGAAGAACGGTGATGAATTGAGAAATCAACTTTCCCTTGAGCTCTTGATATATAAACGGTCATAGTAATATAAGAATATCCTGTAACTTTCAGAGCTGAAAACATCCTTGTTAGGTCTTGTTAAAACCAGCCTCTTAACATTTTTATGTCTCCACTTAGTCAGTAAGATCTCCATCTTTCACTACGTCACTTTGACATTCTGACAGTGTCACCTGTTTGCACTTTTTACCTTTTGTACATGCCCGTGTATCTTAATATTTAAGAGTACAGTATAATGCATATATGCACAATGCCTCTTGTACATCCCTGGGTATCTTATTATTTAGTACTGTAGTTTACTCTCATGCAAATGATTTCCATTGTATATTTAATTCTACAGTATACATAATTTTTATATGATTCTCATAGTTTTATTGTTTAGATTTATTTTATTTCTATATTTATGTATATTTTCAGTTGTGTTGTATTTTATTTTATATAATAAAAATAATTAAAAAAATAATCATTTTTTTTTTTTTATAATTGCACTGTCCATGGAGCGGACCTGACTCACATTTCACTGCTGGTTATATATGCCTATATAATTGTGTATGTGACAAATAAAAAACTTGAACTTGATTGCCACTAAGGGGCCTAAAGTGTGCCAAGAAAACATCCCCCACACCATTACACCACCACCACCAGCCTTCACAGTGGGAACAAGGCATGATGGATCCATGTTCTCATTCTGTTTACGCCAAATTCTGACTCTACCATCTGAATGTCTCAACAGAAATCGAGACTCATCAGAACAGGCAACATTTTTCCAGTCTTTAAGTGGTACCCGTTGGGGTCTTCTGCTGTTGTAGCCCATCCGCCTGAAGGTTGTGTGTGTTGTGGCTTCACAAATGCTTTGCTGCATACCTCGGTTGTAACGAGTGGTTATTTCAGTCAAAGTTGCTCTTCTATCAGCTTGAATCAGTCGGCCCATTCTCCTCTGACCTCGAGCATCAACAAGGCATTTTCTCCCACAGGACTGCCGCATACCGGATGTTTTTCCTTTTTCACACCATTCTCTGTAAACCCTAGAAATGGTTGTGTGTGAAAATCCCAGTAACTGATCAGATTGTGAAATACTCAGACCGGCCCGTCTGGCACCAACAACCATGCCACGCTCAAAACTGCTTAAATCACCTTTCTTTCCCATTCTGACATTCAGTTTGGAGTTCAGGAGATTGTCTTGACCAGGACCACAGCCCTAAATGCAGGCATTGAAGCAACTGCCCTGTGATTGGTTGATTAGATAACTGCATTAATGAGAAATTGAACAGGTGTTCCTAATAATCCTTTAAGTGAGTGTGTATATATACTACCCTGTAAAAAATAGTCTAAGGTCAGGTTGATGTTTGGTTTATTGAATTCATGGTAAGTATTAACATATCACATTCATAATATTCACTGGTTGGTGTGCAGTTTCCAGCAGTGTGCACGTCAACAGTGTGTTGTTTGTAGCTCATTAGTCTGGTTTTTGTTGACTGGTTCACAGGGGCAGAGGTCGATGCCGGGGTCGTTGCCAGGTCCAGTGTTGGAGTTGTGTGTGGTGTGATGTATCGTTCCATTGGCCACAGGCTGATGCAGGTGTGTGTTCCACTGAGGAGCGATAACTGCGCCCCAGATTCGGCGACTTTCTTGAAAACTCACACAGATGGCGCAGCCCCGCCCCTTCAGCTCACAGACACACCCAGTTCTATCGCAGCCCCGCCCACTCACGCCCAGGTGCCTCATTCCGACCCGGCTGCTTTTGCCTGGGTGTCTGAGCGAGACCGTCTGCGCTTGCGTGTATCGCGTGGCCACGGACGCCAGGTCTGAATGGGAGGAAGTGCTATCGATGAGTCTTTTCCCGAGAGCGAGAGGTCGCAGAGGCAGCGCGAGCCGCAGAAGCTTCCAGAAGCGAGAGTTCGTTTGCTCGGAGCGCGCCCCGTGCCATCGGATGGAGGTGGAGTTGTTGCGCAGTTCCGCGATGTCACTGCAGGAGGCGCTGAGTGTGCGCCGTCTGACGGTGACGATTTGGGCGCGCGACGTGTGATGCAGGTACAAGCACAGGCGACACTCCAGCAGACTGATGCTCTTTTCACACAGACAGTCTGAGCTCAACACCACCATTAGCCGTCGGCACGCCTGCATACACTTGAGGACCGACTCCATCAGGTCTGAGAGAGAGAGAGAGAGAGAGAGAGAGAGAGAGAGAGAGAGAGAGAGAGAGAGAGAGAGAGAGAGAGAGAGAGAGAGAGAGAGAGAGAGAGAGAGCTTTGAAACATTGGGTTCGCAAAATAATTCACTGTTTCAAAGCGTTGGGAACGCCACACGCTGGTGACCCCTGCTGGTGGAAAATGCAACAAAATGGCAAACACCTTTTACACACCCATTTCACATGTTTTTTGAAAGTAAAATCTTTCTAATGCTATTAACTAATCAACTAATAAGATTATGATAACATTATGACCACTGACAGGTGAAGTCAATAACACTGATGATCTCTTCATCACGGCTCCTGTTAGTGGGTGGGATATATTAGGCAGCAAGTCAACATTTTGTCCTCAAAGTTGATGTGTTAGAAGCAGGAAAATGGGCAAGCGTAAGGATTTGAGCGAGTTTGACAAGGGCCAAATTGTGACGGCTAGACGACTGGGTCAGAGCATCTCCAAAACTGCAGCTCTTGTGGGCTGTTCCCGGTCTGCAGTGGTCAGTATCTATCAAAAGTGCTCCAAGGAAGGAACAGCGGAGAACCGGCCACAGGGTCATGGGCGGCCAAGGCTCATTGATGCACGTGGGGAGCGAAGGCTGGGCTCCACCCAGACTTTCCTAACTACCCCTAGAATACACATAGACTGTAAAAAATATGGACGTAGTGTCTGTGACGTCACCCATAGGATTCTGAAGAGCAGCTTTGAAGCTTTGAGGTTTTAATTAAAGTAGAGATGCCCGGATAACAGAAAATGGGCAAAGAGGCAGGACGTGGGCGGAGCTGAGGTGACACGATGACTAACAGACAGCGGATAAATGGCAATCCACCTGTCATTCAAAGTGGCCAGGCCACGCCACGCCCTTAATTATGCAGAACTCTAAGGCTTTTTATAATGTAAATGAAGGACTTAAAAAATATATATATATTCACCACCCTCACAGTTGTTATGAAGCGCTAAATTAGCCGTATAGACCAAAACCACAATGTGTACCAGGCTGGTAACATGTTTTTTTTTCTGCTGTAAAGGCTGTTGGGCATTTTAACATGGAGCTTAATGAGATTCTGCTCCCTTCTGGAGCCTGTCTCGAGTGGCCAGTCGATGAATTGCAGTATAAGTTACTTCTGTATTTGTTTTAACAGAAACTGGTGGAGGTTGCCGCTTGAGAATACATCAGCAACTGCACAGCAACGCCCTGGCAACCACCAGACCTTCCTAACTACTTCTAGAATTCACCAGCAACTCCATAGCAACACCCTGGCAACCACCCAGACTTTCCTAACTACATCTAGAATACACCAGTAACAACATAGCAACGCCCTGGCAACCACCCATAACTTCCTCACTACCTCTAGAATACATCAGCAACCGCATAGCAATGCCCTGGCAACCACCCAAACCTTCCTAACTATTTCTAGAATACATTAGCAACTGCATAGCAATGCCCTGGCAACCACCCAAACCTTCCTAACTACTTCTAGAATTCACCAGCAACTCCATAGCAACACCCTGGCAACCACCCAGACTTTCCTATACCTTTAGAATACACCAGCAACTGCATAGCAACACCCTGGCAACCACCCAGACTTTCTTAACTACCTCTAGAATACACCAGCAACTGCATAGCAACACCCTGGCAATCACCCAGACGTTCCTAACTACCTCTAGAATACACCAGCAACTGCATAGCAACACCCTGGCAACCACCCATACTTTCTTAACTACCTCTAGAATACACCAGCAACTGCATAGCAACACCCTGGCAACCACCCAGACTTTCTTAACTACCTCTAGAATACACCAGCAACTGCATAGCAACACCCTGGCAATCACCCAGACGTTCCTAACTACCTCTAGAATACACCAGCAACTGCATAGCAACACCCTGGCAACCACCCATACTTTCTTAACTACCTCTAGAATACACCAGCAACTGCATAGCAACACCCTGGCAACCACCCAGACTTTCTTAACTACCTCTAGAATACACCAGCAACTGCATAGCAACACCCTGGCAACCACCCAGACTTTCCCTACCTTTAGAATACATAAATAAGCATGTTTCGAAATCTACTATCACTATCAGATAATAACAACAGACCCTTTTCATATTTCCGGGTTTCTCAGAGCGGAAGTCGTCATAGTTGGGATGACTTTTATAGAGGTGAATGAGAGATTACGTTAAATATATTGTGTCCCCATTTGCTCAAATAGCAAAAAACTCAACAATAGTGATTTCACAAATTTCCAAAAGAGGGACAAAATAGAGTGACATTGATAATAGTAATTTTACCGTCACTACCATAGACGCCCTCAGCGGTAACTTGTTTTTTTTGTAATAGATGCTAGCCTAAAGTAATAAATAATACAAAGTATTATTGTTATAAATATACATACATTTCTCTTTTATTCAGTAAGGACATTTATACAATGTCTATTTTAAAGTTACACCATGTAAAACTGCACGCATTTCGCGGAAGAACATTGTTTTGGTTGTGCTTCGGCTCTGCATGACTTTGCGGATGAATATGATTCATCTTCTGCTCATAAAACAACCAATTTAGATGGAAAGGATCACACGTACTGAGTAACTGAAAACGTTACTGTAGCCTTACCCATTAATAGACTCGATACTTCTTCGAAAATAAACTACAACAACCACGATCTTCACAAAAGATAACGCTTTACAGAGAACTCTGTTAGAGAGCTACACAAACAGTTTATCTGTTCAATATAACACACATTACTGACCTGTTAAGGAATAAAAACACCATCATCCGTGTGTCGCTTTTACAACATTTCGAATTCTCACCATCTCTGAAAAGCCAAGCTAATGTTGTGACAATTAACCGCGACAAAGTAGGCGGAGCTAACGGATATGACGAACCACACACGGGCGAGTGGCGGGCGCGGATGTACGCAATTTCCCGCGAAAACTATCCTGTCAGGTCTAAGATTTAAACACGTATAGGCTTACCACAGTGAATCAGGGTAAGACAAAACCTGTCTAGGAAGAAGGGTTGATACAGTATTGACTAATAATCCTAAATGTGTGTTGATCATCAGATCCTCATCTGAGAATGATTAGTGAAGGATCATGAAGACTGGAGTAATGATGATAAATTCAGCTTTGATCACAGGAATAAATCACACTTTACTATAGATTCACAGATAAACAGTTATTTTACATTGTAATAATAGGCCTATTTGTGCTGTATTGTTTTACTGTAAAATGCAGCCTTGGTGACTTCTTTCAAAAACATTTAAAAATTCATGCCGACCCCCCAAACATTTAAAACGGATGTGTAATTCATTCCCTACATCTGTGTCACCAGGAGATCAAAATGTACAATTATTGTTTTCTTAAGGAATATTGTCCTTTATCTGTGCACATCATTATTTTTTTAACCCATGCATGTTCCCTTGTAATCTGTAATCAGAATAACTTCCCCTCCTCTTGCAGCTCATCTCTTCTCTTCTCTGATGAAGAGGGCGGGGCAACCTGTCACTCACTTGAGATCAGCCAATAGCAAACCACAACCATCTAATCAATTCCCCACAGACAAAATCAAGCCCCGCCCTACATTTGTTCTTGTTTGTGAAGCGTTTTAACTCAGAAACAATGGAGATGAAAAAACTAGCGTAACTTCTGTTTCATGACGACTTTAAGCAAAAAATTCACACTTTTGCTCACAAATATACCTGTAAAATATATAAAGGTGACCTGACTTGACAACTACCCACAATCAGACGAGCTGCTGTTAAAATCATGGGATGACACACTGTGGTGAATATTTGAAGGCCTGTTTGCTAGCAATGGGTTATTTTAGCTTTAGATCACAAGAGACATCAGAGCATAATACATTAAAAGGACAAAAACTGTGATTGATTATATCATTTACTTTATGGAATGAGTAATTCATTGAACTAAAGACATCATTGGCTTTGAATCTAATGATGCGATTCATCCCAAAGATGATTGTTTTGGTTCAAAGATCTTAATGAAAAACTTCCAGAACGAAGGCTGTGGAAAATGTGTGCTTTCAAAAGGTTTTTCCTCGCTGGGAGCCAAAACTGAGCTGTTTCGAGAGAGACCTCGAGTTGGGAAACACACGCAAAAACCCATTTAATACGATTGGCTGAGGTTTTTTCCACTTCCTCCATTCCCTGACGACTGAAGGGAAATGCTTGCGCAAACATTTCATCATTCATGATCATGAGTGTAAATATTGATGCACACAGGCGTCAGCTCCTGTCATGAGAAATGGGATGAATAAATGAAACATGCAGATGCAAAAACATACACATTTTATTTATCAAAACAGCGTAAGAATGTGATCACAGAACATACAGGACATGACATGGTCATATAAGATGCTGCATGATAACCAAACAATATGAACAAAGACTCGATGCGATTGAATGAGAACGGATGGATGTTTGGAACGAATGAACCGTCCAGCCAGACCTCCAATGCATTTAATCATTATTAATCAGTAAATGCCCAGGTCTCAAAGCATTGATGATCTAGTGCAATCCCAGAATGCACTGCAATGAGAAGTGTACACTACACCAGAGCAGCGTTTCCCAAACTGGGTTAAGTCATAAAATGTAGAAAAATAAATACTTTTACATAAAAAAAAGAAGAAGAAATAAAAAGATATTGTATTGAATTGCAGGCCATTATTGGACATCATCAGACCAATGATTAACATGCAAACGTGGTGTAAAGTTATTGGAATATTTCCTTAAAATCCTCAGAGGAACGGCAAGTAAATACTCCAAATACTGACTGACAGTGATTTACGTTTGGCTGAAAAAGTCGAAGAATCCCCAGCATGGTTATTATTGATAACTAAAACTGTTAAAAATTGTTTACTGAAATAAAGCTGACAAAATATGAATATAAATATTAGATGAAACATTTAAATATGACAACAACAAAAAAACTTATATTTAACGGACTTTAGAAATGTTGCTTTGGCAACTAACGGAAATAACGCAAGTGGAAGTACTAAAACTGAAATAAAAACTAAAAGCTAAATAGAAATGATATGTGTGTGTGTGTCTGTGTGTGTAAGAGTGTGTGTGTGTGTGTGAGAGAGTGTGAGTGTCTATGTGTAAGAGTGTATGTGTATGTGAGAGTGAGTGAGTAAGCGTGTGTATGTGTATGTGAGTGAGTGTGTCTGTGTGTGTGTGTGTGTGTGTGTGTGTGTGTGTGTATGTGAGTAAATTATGTGTGTAAAAATGACTAACATTTAAATTAAAATTAATAAAATAAAATAAAAATATAGTTTATATAAATAATCCTAAATCAATAATGGAAATCCCCAGAAATAAAATAAGTTTCAGTTAAAGTGCTAAAATTACAACAACTAAAACTGAAATAAAAATAACAGAAAGCCATACATATATATATATATATATATATATATATATATATATAACTGATCAAAAATGACAAAACCACATAACAAAATTACTTAAAATAAAACAAAATCTAAAAATATAACAAAAATAAAAGCTATTTCAAAACATTAATACATACAATAATAGAATAAAAATAAAACAAAATAAACTAAATTACCCAGAATTCACATTTAGGCTGTTTTCAAACGAAGTCATGCCCTCTCCTAATTTCCTTCAGTTTGGTAGACACTTAATATTCAGCAGAATTATTGATCTGACTGTAATAACACGACCTAAAGAGAGCTGATGATGAACTTGGCTGGTACTGAACTGAATCAACAGTGAACCAACATTGAACTGAATCAACACTGAACTGAATCAACAGTGAACCAACATTGAACTGAATCAACACTGAACTGAATCAACAGTGAACCAACATTGAACTGAATCAACACTGAACTGAATCAACAGTGAACCAACATTGAACTGAATCAAAACTGAACTGAATCAACACTGAACTATATCAACAGTGAACCAACATTGAACTGAATCAACAGTGAACCAACATTGAACTGAATCAATATTGAACTAAATCAACAGTTAACCAACATTGAACTGAATCTATACTGAACTGACTGAATCAACAGTTAGCTGTTAACTGAATCAACAGTTAGCTGAATCAACAGTGAACTAAATCAACAGTGAAATGACTGAATCAACAGTTAACTCAATCAACAGTGAACTGAATCAACATTGAACTAACTGAATCAACAGTTAGCTGAATCAACAATGAACTAACTGAATCAACAGTGAACTGAATCAACATTGAACTAACTGAATCAACAGTTCAACAGTTAACTGAATCAACAGTTAGCTGAATCAACAGTTAGCTGAATTAACATTGAACTAACTGAATCAACAGTTAACTGAATCAACAATGAACAGACTGAATCAACAGTTAACTGAATCAACATTGAACTAACTGAATCAACAGTGAACTGAATCAACAATGAACAGACTGAATCAACAGTTAACTGAATCAACATTGAACTAACTGAATCAACAGTTAGCTGAATCAACAATGAACAGACTGAATCAACAGTTAACTGAATCAACATTGAACTAACTGAATCAACAGTGAACTGAATCAACATTGAACTAACTGAATCAACAGTTCAACAGTTAACTGAATCAACAGTTAGCTGAATCAACAGTTAGCTGAATTAACAATGAACTGACTGAATCAACAGTTAACTGAATCAACAGTGAACTAAATCAACAGTGAAATGACTGAATCAACAGTTAACTGAATCAACAGTTAACTGAATCAACACTGAACTGAATCAACAGTTAACTGAATCAACAGTTAACTGAATCAACACTGAACTGAATCAACAGTTAACTGAATCAACACTGAACTGAATCAACACTGAACTGAATCAACACTGAACTGAATCAAACTAAACTGAATTAACACTGAACTGAATTGACACTGAACTGAATCAAAACTGAACTGAATCAACACTGACCTGACTTTAGCGGACCAATGACACGGTTGTCTTGTTTTTAGAGAATGTTTGCATCACTATTTGAAGTGCTTCATAATAATCTGATTGACTTTATGACATCCACCGTTCAACTTTCTGTAAAGGTCAAATCTGACACTATAGTGAACAGTGTGTGGAAGGATGGGGCGATCACGGACACGTCTATAGCGCACTTGTGGAATATGAGTCTATCAGTTTGTCCTTTCCAGGGTGTGTGTTTTCTCTGTGGTGTGTGTGTTGTGTGATGTCTGGCAGCGGTGTGTGTGTGTCCGTGTTCCTCCTCACGGGCAGCTCGAGCTGCAGTTGTTTCCAGAAGCGTGAGGACAGAGGGGCCGATTTGTCGCCCTGCCAGCGGATGAGTGTGAGGGCCAGACGGGCCCGCCGGAGCTCTTTGACCCAGCTCTTCCTCCGGACCGGTTTGTACTGGATCAGAACCACCCTGAGGCTGCCGCCCTGAAGCATGCTGGTCAGGCCGGCCTGCAGCTCCAGCAGAGCCTGAGTCCCGCGGACAGAACTGCACGGACTCACAACCACCACCAGCCTCCGGCTCTGACCCACAAACCTCAGCGTGTCGTCTGTGATGGCTACATACAGATGCACGTTAATACACACACTCATACACAGATACACATTAATACACACTCACACACACAGATACACATTAATACACACACTCACACACAAATACACGTTAATACACACACTCACAAACAGATACACGTTAATACACACACAGATACACATTAATACACACACTCACACACAGATACATGTAATGTCACATATACTATACTATGTCATTATACACATTTGTGTCCTCATATGTCACAAAAACATGCCCACACACACACACACACACACACACACACACATACACAGTACTCACTTCCTCCAGGGAGACTGTCCCGGTCAAAGATGCAGACGGAGTAGCCGAACTCCGTCTCCAGGACCCTGCGCAGCGTGGACAGCACAAACTCCTCCTCTTCGCTGTTGCGTGCGTACGAGATGTACACGTCATATTGCTTATCATCTGCACAGAGACACACACACACACACACACACACAAGATCAGCCAGACAGTACATCTGGCTAGTAGAGTTACCGGTGAAGCTACTTTAGCTAGTTACACATACTAATATTTGACTCGCAAGCTATGCTTTTGAGGTTAATATAAACCTGGTATAACATCAGTCAGTAAATGTGTGTGTGGGTGTGTGTGTGTTTGAGCCTGTTTATGTGGTTTATGAGGACACAAATTTGTATAACTACATGGGTATTACACTGGTATTACACTATAAATGTGGTTTATGAGGACATATCAAATGTCCTCATAATTCAAATGGCCTTAAAAACATACTAAATGATGTTTTTTTGAGAAAGTAAAAATGCAGAATGTTTCCTATGATGGGTAGGTTTAGGGGCAGTTTGTGTGTGTGTGTGTGTGTGTGTGTGTGTGTGTGTGTGTGTGTGTGTGTGTGTGTGAGTGATGGGTAGGTTTAGGGGTAGGGGCAGTGTGTGTTTGTGTGTGTGTGTGTGTGATGGGTAGGTTTAGGGGCAGTGTAGGGGGATAGAAAATACGGTTTGTACAGTATAAAATCAATTACGCCTATGGAGAGTCCCTGTAAACCACATAAACCAACATGTGTGTGTGTGTGTGTGTGTGTGTGTGTTCTCACCTGTGTATCTCTCATCCGAGCCGAACCAGGAGCGATAGAGTAAGTAAATGTGTGTGTGTGTTCTCACCTGTGTATCTCTCATCCGAGCCGAACCAGGAGCGATAGAGCAGCAGAAGCTCGAGCCAGAACACGTGATAGATGACGAACATCATCAACATGAGCGCCAGAGTCACGCCTAAACCACAGCCCAGCTCTAGGGTGGGGACGTAGGCTACACACACACACACACACACACACACACACACACACACACACACACACACACACACACTCTTCAAATACAGATTTCTCTGGTCAAATCTAGCTACTGTTACTAATGTCAGGTGTTCAAGGGTGATCTTAAACGATCATACACCAAGTGATTAGTGAAGGATCATGTGACTCTGAAGACTGGAGTAATGATGATAAATTCAGCTTTGATCACAGGAATAAATCACACTTTACTATATAATCACAGAGGAAACTGATATTTTACATTGTAATAATATTTCACTACTTTACTGTATTTGTGATCAAATAAATGCAGCCTTAGTGAGCAGAAGAGACTCTTTCAGTAAGACTGAAAAATCATACCGACACCAAACGTAAATTATATAGCAATAGAGACTGTGTTTGTGACCCTGAGTGTGTGAGTGTGTGTGCTGTAGTTACGTTGGCTCTTGAGAACAGCTCTGCTGGTGTTGAACCCGCGGCTGTTTCTGGCGGAGCAGTTAAACTCCCTCTGCAGGTCATCAGAGGAAAAATCCATCACATGCAGGACTCGTTCTTTAACCTCATTGCCGAAATAAAACGACCCAGGCCTACACACACACCAGTCAATAAAGAACAAAATAATATATATCAATATTTTGAATAATTAAAAATATATATTTTATGGTTTAATTGTAATTTGAGTAATTTGTTTAATTTGTATTGTTTTTTTGCCAGTTTTAGATTAGTTTTTTTAGTGCATACTAATATACTTCCACATCCTGAGTAGCCTCACCCCTACAGCTATCTCTCCTCCGCATCATGAGTGGACACTCCCCCTAATGCTGATTGGCTCACTCTCTCTCCTCCCCCATCATGAGTAGACACACCCCCTGCTGCTGACTGGCTCACTCTCTCTCTCCTCCCCCATCATGAGTAGACACACCCCCTGCTGCTGATTGGCTCACGCTCTCTCCTCCCCCATCATGAGTGGACACGCCCCCTGCTGCTGATTGGCTCACGCTCTCTCCTCCCCCATCATGAGTAGACACACCCGCTGCTGCTGATTGGCTCACTCTCTCTCTCCTCCCCCATCATGAGTAGACACACCCCCTGCTGCTGATTGGCTCACGCTCTCTGCTCCCCCATCATGAGTAGACACACCCCCTGCTGCTGATTGGCTCACGCTCTCTCCTCCCCCATCATGAGTGGACACACCCCCTGCAGCTGATTGGCTCACGCTCTCTCCTCCCCCATCATGAGTGGACACGCCCCCTGCAGCTGATTGGCTCACGCTCTCTCCTCCCCCATCATGAGTAGACACACCCCCTGCTGCTGATTGGCTCACTCTCTCTCTCCTCCCCCATCATGAGTAGACACACCCCCTGCTGCTGATTGGCTCACACTCTCTCCTCCCCCATCATGAGTAGACACACCCCCTGCTGCTGATTGGCTCACGCTCTCTCCTCCCTCATCATGAGTGGACACGCCCCCTGCTGCTGATTGGCTCACGCTCTCTCCTCCCCCATCATGAGTAGACACACCCGCTGCTGCTGATTGGCTCACTCTCTCTCTCCTCCCCCATCATGAGTAGACACACCCCCTGCTGCTGATTGGCTCACGCTCTCTCCTCCCCCATCATGAGTAGACACACCCCCTGCTGCTGATTGGCTCACTCTCTCTCTCCTCCCCCATCATGAGTAGACACACCCCCTGCTGCTGATTGGCTCACGCTCTCTCCTCCCCCATCATGAGTAGACACACCCCCTGCTGCTGATTGGCTCACGCTCTCTCCTCCCCCATCATGAGTAGACACACCCCCTGCTGCTGATTACCTCACTCTCTCAAACTGTGGCTCACACTACAAGTGTGTTGTTCTGTTCAGTTCAATCTACTTTACCTACACCTTTTTCAGTTAAAGTAACAAAAGATTTTTATGGTTTTGGTTTTAGTTAACGATAATAACTCTGATGCGTACTCGGGCTTGGCCTCAGGTGAGCTGAATCGCGGGTCGGCGAGTTGCTCCACAGTTTTGTTATCGACGGTCCACCAGATCTCCTGCTTTTCCTCGTTCAGGTAAGGCAGAAGCACCCGACAGGACAGCGTCGCTTTGTCTCCTGAAATGACAACACAACACAAACCATTCACTGACGCATATCCCAGAAAACACGGCAAAAGTAGCGCGAGGATAAGACGCTCACCCAGAGTCACAGTGTAGATCTGATCCCTCGCCGGATTCAGAATATTCGGCACTTTACTGGTGATGTCAGGAACTACAAGACAGAAAGTATATATCTATATACACAGTACTGTGCAAAAGTCTTACCCTGTGTCCCAATCCGCATACTATCTAGTAGGGCTGTCCCCGACTAAGGATTTACACATTCGAATCAGAATTGTCGAATCTCTCTATGGTCGACCGATAGTCAAATCATCTGTGTGTGTGTGAATGGGTTGGGAGGGGCATAGACACTAGTCAGCAGGAGGGTAAAACTATTTTTATTTTCCTTTACACACTGCACACAGCAACAACTTTTAATTAAGCGACCAAAACTGCCTGCCAACTGACGGACGACCTGCCAATGGCTTTCTTATTGAGGTTTAAACAAAAGGAAATGTGGTGGATAAACATCGTAAACCGTTTTCTCATAACATTTTAAAGCCGCAATCGAAAGACAGAACATCACACAAATACATAAAAGAACATTTTGATAAATAAACAAAAAAAAAAACCTGCCTAGAGAGGAAAAGAACAGTTTGAGTGCCTTTACATGCACGATCTTAAGCCGATTGTGCCTAAAGGGTTCTCACACCGGACTGAAGCTCAGCGCCGCGTCTCAGGATCTCACACCGGACACACACATTATAAACACGCAAGCTCAGTTTTGAATCGACTTCTGACAGAAGAGCTGCACGATGGGTGTATCTTGTAGCACAGGGTGAAATCAGTACATTGACGATTTGAGGGAAATTTAATATACATTTAATTTAAAACCTTGAAATGGAGCACTGTGGCGCGGCAGGATTTTAAACAACTTCCTGAGTCGCCGTGGACAGGCACCGAGTGCTGCTGCCGTCAGTGTGTACACTCATTGAAAACAAAGTGTTCGAATTTTAAAAGGTGCAGCGTGGTGCGAAGCTCAGCGCCCTTAAAGGGGTCGCACACTGGACACTCAGCTCAGCGCCGCGCCACGCCACGTCTTTAAAATACTGAGCACCCCCATATTGCCAAAATGGTATGATCCTCGTTTCATAACACCTGCGGAGATTGGTGGTCGAATCCGGCTCCGCATATCGATGCATCGAATCTTCGACTATTCGGTAGCCTGGATGCCAGCCGAACTTAGCCCCGCCCACATTTTTTTTAGTTCGGGAAGTTCGGTCTGGCCTCGCTCCATAGAGGAGTAATTATCTCAGAACAGAAGCTGACCAATGAGATCATCAGGGCGGGCTTTAGCCGATGACGGACAGATGATCAGCAGAAACTGACCAATGAGATCATCAGGGCGGGCTTTAGCCGATGACGGACAGATGATCAACAGTACCGTAATCATCACGTCATCAAAGGGGCTTGGGTTATATTTGATCAAATCCTAAACGGAGAGCTTGTTTGTATCTGCATCACCTTCACTATTTCTCTCAGAAATGATGATCGTGTTGGGTAAGTACTCTGTGTATCATTAAATTATTTTATTTTTTACAACACCGGCTAAGATCGTTTATTTCAGCGCGCGTGCAGACAGGGTTGCCAAGTTTTTACAACAAAACCTGCCAACTACTAGCCCTAAACAATAGCTTCTCGGGGGGTTCTCCGCGTTTGGGGTAAAATGTGTTATTTTGGCAAGGTTGCTGCTAAAATTTGCACTCATGTCTATATATCACTTATAGTCGCTTCAACCAGCGGACATAGAAAACAACCCGCGGAAAAAAACACGGACTTGGCAACACAGTGCAGTTGAACTCTGTTGACATTTGACAACGCGTCGCTTCGTTGCTCTGATTGGTTGTCGGTCTGTCCAATCGAGGTCTCTCCTGGTTGGGTTGAAACGCCCCATAATCACAGCCCAATGGAGCAGCAGACTCATATTCTGACTAGAATTGAGTATGACCACGTCAGGCTAACTATTCCATTCGGGGTCCCCCCTACAGAAATCCCTGAGTTATTTACTGTGGCTATGGTGTAGAGCTAAGACGCATGTCATTAAGTTTTGACGCAAATCGATCAGAGGTTCGAATCCGCCTTTTGCCGCACTCGCTCTACTCCCTTTTTCCATCACATATCAGATCGGAAAGGCATTTATTTTCAATAAAAATCAAGAAAATATTTGAAAAGTGGAAATAAAGCGTCTAACGTGTTTAATGATAAGTGTTTCACGGTAGGGGGTAGGTAAAGAGACACGTGCTGAATTAGAGACGATAAAAGTGAGTGGGTCCAAGATCGTGGGTCGTAAAAAGTGTGGAAATGTATAGTATATGAAAGTATAATTGTATATATACACAGTATTGTGCAAAATTCTTACCCTGCGTCCCAATTCGCATGCTATCCATACTAAATAGTATTCAAAAACAGAATTAGTATGTCCCAAACCGTAGTATGCTGAAAAGAGTATGCCAAAGATACCCGGATGGTTTACTATTTCCGGTCAGAATTTGAAGTGCGGATCGATGCACACTCTAACGGCTGATATTACCCACAACCCATTGCGAGTTGGACGAGGATTTGATTAGAACTACAAACGCGGATAAAAAGTGTAAAAAAAACAACAACAAATCGGATCGGTCGAATTAGGTATCGATATACACTTATCTATGATATCGGCGGATTTTGACCATCTCCGGCGGAGGTAATGGCGTTGGGAACACTAGATGAGATTCGCCTGCTATGAGGTAAAACAATAACATAAATACTGATTGAAACTGATCGTTTCGTGTCTTAAGACATCAGTGTGTGTCGTCACGAGCCGCAGGGTTTAATATGGATTCGTATGTGTGTGTGTTTTTGCTCTCATAGAAATACACCCCACTGACATGCATTATACGAGCAACGGTTGAGTTAAAAATCTTCATTTGTGTTCTCCTGAAGAAACAAACACACCTACATCTCGGATGCCCTGGGGGTCAGCAGATAAACATCACATTCTCATTTTTGGGTGAACTAACCCCTTTAAAACGGATCTGATCGAGCGCAGGATTCAGAATGACGAAAAGAAAAGTAAAGAGGAGATAAGAAGGTCTTACCAACGGGCGTGATGTTGATCGCGCGTGTGAACTGCAGCGAGCGTCCGTTCATCTGATATGAAACCACACAGGTGTAGAGGCCGGCATACGGCCTTTTCAACCGGTAGATCACCAGAGCATCTCCTTTCACCTCGCGGTCTCCTTGGAAATATTCAGAATGGCAATGCTGCAGAGAGAGGTCAAAGGTCATGTATGTGAAGGCATACTTGATTCTGATTGGTCGATAGTGGCATTCTGTGGTCACATGAAGCTAAACTGTATCTATTCATGATTCTCAAATCACTTTTTTTCACATAACAAACAAATAAATGCACAGACATTAAATACTGATTAAGTAGTTCAGTTATGTTAGTATTACAATGTGTTGATTTGAATTTAAAAGGGTTGTGTGCATTTTTATTAGTTGTTGTTTTTAAATTGTACATTTTTACACATTCACTGCAAAAAAATGCATTTATTACTCAGTATTTTTGTCTTGTTTCTAGTCAAACAATTTAAAAATTCTTACATTAAGAAACATTTACTAGACAAGAACAAATTACTGTCTTGTTTGGGGAAATAATTACACAAAATGAAGAGAATTTGTGCTTAAAATAAGCTAAATAATCTGCCAATGGTGTGAGAAAAATAATCTTAATTCAAACAGAAAACAGGATTATTTCTCTTACCCCAGTGGCAGATTATTTAGATTATTTTAAGCACAAACTCTTTTCATTTTGTGTTATTTTTTCCAAAACAAGACAATTTATTTTGTTTTTCTAGTAAATACTTCTTGTTTTAAGAATTTTTAGATGTTTGGACTAGAAACAAGACAAAAATACTAAGTAAGAAAAGCATTTTTGCAGTGTTTTTAGTTTATTTTTAGCTATTTTAGTGCATCAAGTTAAACTAAAGGAAAATGAGAAAGACATTTAAGCCTATTTTATTTAACTATAATAACTCTTGATGATGTACAATTTGCTTCACATCATATTTCTAATCATCCTTTAGATCAAACTGCAATTTGAGTTAATAAATAATAATAAAAACTTGTTAAATAAATTTAAATAATTATTTAAATTATCCTTAAATTACCCATTTTAAAAAGTTAAAATGACTTAAATAAAATTAAATATTTTATTTCAGTTAGTTACAAAGTAATCATGTCTAATTTTAATTTAGTTTAAGTACTAAAATTGATTAAAAATAGACATAAAAACACAACAAGAACAAACAACAAAGTGATTCATTTTTAAAATAAAAAATACTTTTAAAATATTAATAAATGCAATACCACTAGTATATTAATAATACTAAAATAACACTGGGGCTGACAAAAGAGTTTGGCAGTCCCTGATTTAGATGATTATTTAGTTACAATAATTAATTAGATCCAAAAATGTAATTTATTTTAGAATTTTTTCCCCAAACCCTAAAATGATGAGATTTGGTCCCATGTTTATATTTAGATCCAAATTAATATTATATTATATTATATTATATTATATTATATTATATTATATTATATTATATTATATTATATTATATTATATTAATTATATTATATTATATTATATTATATTATATTAATAATATTTTATTATATTACATGAATTACATTTTATTATATTAATTACATTACATTAATTATATTACATTAATTATTTTATATTATATTATGATGAAAAAAACAACATTATTTGGTCCCATGCTTATATTTAGATCCAAATTAATGTTATATTTATATTATATTATATTATATTATATGAATAATATTTTATTATATTACATGAATTACATTATATTACATTAATTACATTACATTAATTATATTATATTAATTATATTACATTCAATATTTTATATTATAATAATTATATTATGACAAAAAAAAAAAAAACATGATTTGGTCCCACGCTTATATTTAGTTCCAATTTATTTATATTATATTATATTAATTATATTATCTTATATTAATTATATATATTGTATATTATTATTTGTCTTTAAACATAAATTGCCACATAAATGCTGGATTATGTTTTCTAAATGTACAGTTTTCTGTGTTTTATGCGTATTGCACCATGAGAATGCAGTTAAAACACTCACATTTGACTGAAATGACCTTTAACTGCACAAGAAGAAATCTAGATTCCTAGTGAGTATTCGCTCACGCCTGCGGTTATTATTTCCTGCATTTTCGAGGTCACTGATTTAATTTGAACAGGTGCTCATGAAAACCAAATACTTCCCAAACTCTAATTCAATAACATAAGCTGAGAAAGTGCCCGTGCCGATCTGCATTTCCATAGTTCGGCTCACGTTCAACCTCTAAACTGAATAATGCTGATTGTCTGCAAGCGCCTCAGTTCATTAGCCGTGTGACTCTGGAGATTAAGAAATTCATTTCCTTCATAATGGTTGGATGAGTTTTCAGTATCATTTTGAATAAGCCTCAGATGTTTGTCCACACACACACACACACACACACACACAGACGTACGTGGTACCAGGTGACGGAGTGTGTGCTGTTGGGCAGCGTGAGGGTGTTCAGGTCAGGACAGGTGAGGGTTTTTTCGCTGTCGAACGGTATGGACATGTTCAGGTGAGGTCGAGTTCTGGCGTCACACTCTCCACCCCGCTGAACGACCTCCAGCTCCACGCCAATCTTCACACACGAGGAGATGTTGCTGCCACACACACACACACACACACACACACCCACACACACCCACACACACACCCACCCACACCCACACACACAAAACCAGATCAAATAACCTGCATATTTGTTTCCATGTTTATATATTATATCGAATTAAATATTATACTAATAATACATTTTATTTGTAACACACTATATTATATTTATTAACCATAAAATACTGAAATAACCTGCATATTTGGTTCCATGTTTATAATATATTATATTATACAAAATTATATTATATATTATACACTATTATATTATCTTATATATTATACAAAACTATAATATATTATATTAAATTATATTATATTTATTAAAACCACAAAATAATGAAATAACCTGCACATTTGGCTCTATGTTAATATTTAGATCCAAATTATATATTATATAAAATTATATTATATATTATACAATTATATTATCTTATATATTATACAAAGCTATTTTATATTATATTATATTATATTATATTATATTATATTTATTATAACCATAAAATAATGAAATAACCTGCATATTTGGTTCCATGTTTATATTTAGATCCAAATTATATTATATTATTTTAAATCTAACATGATGAAAAAAAAAAGCATTTAATCATTTAAGTAACAATATAATAATGTGACCAAAACAGACAAATTCCTCTCCTTTAAGACCTGTTGATCAGCCCACCAATTACTCGGACGTGAAACTGTGTGTGCTGAGTTTACCGGAGCATGCAGATGTAGAGTCCAGCGTCCGGCGCCGTGGCCGGTTGTATCCACAGATACTCCCGGTTTCTGTGCAGTGTGGGTAGTTTGAGGTTGATGGGCTGCTCGAGCTCGTGTGTGTGTGTTTGTCGGTACCACATCAGAGACAGGCTGCTGTTCTGAGTCTGGCTGTAGCTGTAGAGCGTGGGATGAGAGAAGAGAGGACAGTACAGCCACGTCACCTCGCCATCATACACTTGCACCGAACCCTCGCTCCACACGCCCCAGTCGTGACACAGCACGTCTGAAAACACACACACACACACACACACACACACACACACACACACACACAGAGAGAGAGATGGACATCAGATAGAGAGGAAACAACCCCAGAAAAGATCACAACAGTGTCTCCGATTTCACAAAACATCTACATTTAATCATTTAGCAGACGCTTTTATCCAAAGCGACTTACAAAAAAACAGGAAAATATGAACATCTGCTGCACATTCAGGACATCTATTGACTCAATTATGTCTATTTTAGTCTTCAAAAGGCACATTTGAGACACAGTTGACACGCTACCAGTCAAAAGATTGATTGATTAATTGATTAAACAATTAAATTAAGATTGATTAATAAAGATTTTTTTTAAAGAGTCTCTTCTGCTCATCAAGGCTGCATTTATTTGATCAAAAATACAGTAAAATGTGATATATTATTAGGATGTAAATAATCAGTTCTCTCTGTGAATCTATAGTAAAGTGTGATTTATTCCTGTGATCAAAGCTGGATTTATCATCATTACTCCAGTCTTCATGATCCTTCACTAATCATTCTCATGAGGATCTGATGCTGAAATATTATTTGTGCTCAGTTATTACTAATAATAATGGTTCTTATTATTATCACTGTTGAAAAAAAAAATTCTGTTAAGTATTTTTTGTGAAGAACCATAATACGTTATAAAAAAATAAATATACACACGGATCAGGCATAACATTATGACAGGTGAATAACACGGATTATCTCTTCATCACGGCTCCTGTTAGTGGGTGGGATATATTAGGCAGCAAGTGAACATTTTGTCCTCAAGGTTGATGTGTTAGAAGCAGGAGAAATGGGCAAGCGTAAGGATTTGAGCGAGTTTGACAAGGGCCAGATTGTGACGGCTAGACGACTGGGTCAGAGCATCTCCAAAACTGCAGCTCTTGTGGGCTGTTCCCGGTCTGCAGTGGTCAGTATCTATCAAAAGTGCTCCAAGAGGAACAGCGGAGAACCGGCCACAGGGTCATGGGCGGCCAAGGCTCAGTGATGCACGTGGGGAGTGAAGGCTGGCCCGTGAGGTCCGATCAAACAGACGAGCTACTGGAGCTCAAACTGCTCACATGGCCCCAGGATGCACTATGGGAAGAAGGCGAGCCGGCGGAGGCAGTGTGATGCTTTGGGCAATGTTCTGCTGGGAAACCTTGGGTCCTCCATCCATGTGGATGTTACTTTAACACGCTCCACCTACCTAAGCATTGCTGAGACCATGTTCAGCCTTTCATGGAAACGGTATATAACAGTATAATGATTAGTGAAGGATCATGTGACTCGGAAGACTGGAGTAATGATGATAAATTCAGCTTTGATCACAGGAATAAATTACACTTTACTATATATTCACACAGAACACAGCCGATTTAAATTGTAATAATATTGCACTGTTTTTACTGTATTTTTGATCCAATAAATGCAGCCTTGGTGAGCAGAAGAAACTTCTTTCCAAAGCATTAAAAATCATAATTAATCCAAATGTCAAAGAAACATAACTAATAACGCCATTACATCCCCTGTGCTATGAAAGCGACACGTTTGAGCAATAAAATTCCCTCTGCATGGGCTCCAACACATACTTATACACTTAAACCCTTGCACACACACACACTCACACACACACACAGATTATTGCGTGCAAATCAATATTAGGTAATTGAGCTATCAAATTTATGACATGAACATGGTGTAAAAGTTAAAACATTAAAAAGGCCGAATCAATTACAGCTTAAAACTCACACATCAGCAACTAATGCATCAATATAAAATTAATACCTAGGCATGCTATTTCTTTCTCTCGCTCTCTCTTCCTCTCTCACACACACACACACACACACACACACACACACACACACACACACACACACACACACACACACACAGTCTATGCAAACGTATGCACATGCAATTTCAGTAAAATAATGAAAGATGAGGTGATCTGTTTGAGTTCAAATGCTGATCCTGCTAATGTCAAAAACTCTATTTAAATAAATTACCATGCAAAATAACACTGGCACACAAACACACACACAGAGATTCTCATTCATAGCACATGCACAAATCAAACCATATGCATGCACACACACACACACACACACAGGCAGGTGATGTCAGGATCTGTCTGTGGGACGGACAGTGCGAGCGGTGGGCCGGAGGGTGTGTGTAATTGGTCTGTCACTTTCCGACTGGGAGGGGATTAGTCTTCCTATTAAGAGTGTCTTAGTACAAGCGTTCACACACACCGGCACGGCATTATAAATGACCCCCTTCTGAAACAATCCATTTCCTTCCCCGCAGCGGGAAGCGTTTTTAATTAACCCCTGCTTCCAGAGGTCAAACCGGCCCATAATCCCGTGACCGGCCTTTACCCGCACAAATATTATGACATATAACAGCACATATGATACAGCTGCAGGTGAAAACCGCTGCCGTTGCTTTACTCATATACAGTATGCTATGATATGCATTATTCACAAAAACTAACTTGAATTGGTTCTGGATCATTAGACGTGATGTTAAGGTGCTCTGAAAGCCTGAAGGCAGCATCCACTAGAAGGTGTTTTCATATATAATGCAGACGCCGTCTGTCAAGTCATCGACTCGAATCTTCACGTTCAGACGCAGCTTATGATGAGCACACCAGCTCAGAAGGAAACACCTTTTCATCAACTTCCGGCACGTCATTAAAATGTCTCACAGTGACCTGTATTTTTAAATAGTCTGTTTTTCAAGAGGATTTCGCAAA
This sequence comes from Pseudorasbora parva, assembly GCF_024679245.1. Lineage (NCBI taxonomy): Eukaryota > Metazoa > Chordata > Actinopteri > Cypriniformes > Gobionidae > Pseudorasbora > Pseudorasbora parva. Next base: position 43,687,847 of record NC_090179.1, read on the forward strand.
AGGTTTTCTATTTGGTTATCTTTAGATGTGTAATCTAGTTTCAGGGGTTTTTGGTAAAACTTTCTGATGCAATTAATTTAGGGCTCATTTTTAACAGGAAACCTTGACAATTAATGCAAGCATCACATTAAACATATATTTAGGAGATATATACACACACACACACACAGTACAAAATTGTAAACGCAACACTTTTGTTTTTGCCCCCATTTTCATGAGCACCACTTAAAGATCTAAGACTGTTTCTATGTCTATATACAATATTTTTTTAATTTAGGGCCTATTTTTAAAATTAAACATTGTCAATTAATTCAAGCATCACATTAAACATTTATTTAGGATATATATATATATATATATATATATATATATATATATATATATATATATATATATATATATATATATATATATATATATATTAGGGCCAGGACTCGATTACATTTTTTTAATCTAATTAATTAGAGGCTTTGTAATTAATTAATCGAAATTAATCGCATTTTAATTGCATATAAATATTTGACCTAAGAACAATGAGAAGTCATTTTTCACATGTATTTTTAGTATACCTTTGAATAATGACTGTATACATAGGCTTAATCAACAATATATTGTTTATTTATTTCAGTCCAGCAGACCAGCGCAATGTTTGCCATTAAGTGTAGCAATAACATATTTGTGATGTTTGAAGCTCAATGTGCTGCGGTGATACGCTAATTCCCTGTTGTATAGCTTGCACACAACCATGCTCTTGTCGACGCTTCTATCCTTTCGTTTTTTAAAACAAAATTTCCCATCCACGGGGCCAAGCAAAGCGGTCTCATCAGCTTCTTCGTTCATGTTCACTCATGGTTTGTTGTTGTTGTCGTGACTCGTGAGCACTAGTTGGTGTTCCAGTATAATCGGTCCGTCAAAACTCATTCATTGAAAAACTTTCCGCGGTGCAAAAATAAGTGTGGTTAAAATTATGTTATTTATTTTTTTGCGTAATTAATTAACGTGTTAAAGTCCCGTAATTAATTAATCTTAATTAACGCGTTAAATTCCCGGCCCTAATATATATATATTATAGACTTTTTCTATGTGCACAAAAAAAGGCCTATTTCTCTCAAAAATTGTTTCCAAATCGGACGAAATCTGTGTTAGTGAGCACTTCTCCTTTGCCGAGATAATCCCTCCACCTCACAGGTGTGGCATATCGAGATGCGGATTAGACAGCAGATTATTGCACAGGTGTGCCTTAGGCTGGCCACAATAAAAGGACACTCTAAAACAGGGGTCGCCAAGTAAAATGTGCAGTTTTACTGTATGGGCGGGGGTCCGAAAACCAGTCAGTATCTGGTGTACCCACCATTTGCCGCACATCTCCTTTACAGAGTTGATCAGGTTGTTGATTGTGGCCTGTGAAATGTTAGCCTAGAAATCTAGACGCACCCTAGGCAGTACGGCATTTACGGCAGTAAATCTAATCTGCCGCGAGTGTCGTCTAGCAACTCTCAATACTAGGGCTGGGATAAACGATTATTTTTTAAACGATTAATCTAGCGATTATTTTTTCGATGCATCGATTAATCTAACGATTAATTTTTCCTGTCCGATTCGGTTACGATTCGATTCGATTACCGATTATCTCCCCATTAATTGCCTAATAGCAATTTATACATGTTGATTTAATTATCTGAATGAAAAAAACTAATTCCTTAACATTGCAATATATGTTTATTGCTCTTAAAATTCCAAAGTAAAAGACTATACAAGAACAATGCATTCAATAAAATCATAACAAAATACACACACACACACACACACACCCTATTTTGAAGTTACTGCACTCTGCCTTTGTATTGTCTGCAAAAAATGTGGAGTCATGCCAAGGCAAAAGGCAGTAACTTCCATATTATCAATATTTGGTTGCTGATCACCATTTACAAAATCAATATAGTAACACCTGTATAAAATGTAATGATCATGGCATTTATTTTGGATGATTTACAATTAATTATAGCCATCTTCTTATTACCATCATGTGCTTTGGCTGCATTCTGATGCCATTATTAAGGACACAATACGTCTTGTAAAGAGTATCTTCATTGCTGTGCAGCAAAACTTACAGGTTGATAGGTGACACTGAATTATATGAACAAGATAAGATTATTTCTAATGAGTAAACATTTGCATATATAATGCAAAGATATAAAAAATAGAACAAATAACAAATCATATAAAAATGCATGTGATTGGAATAAGATAAATAGCAAACAGTGCCGCTGGTTAATCAAGGGTTAAGTTTGGCTATCACACTCTAATGACAGCACTGACTGGATCGGATTGCCCATTCATAGGCTAAACAGAGTAATTATTTATTGCAATATGTTTTTAATGTTTTTATCTAGCAAAAAAATGATACAATAGGCTACATAGCAATTACTTTTACATCTTTGAATGAAAATCGCCTATAGCCTAAAAGGACAACTTTTAGATTGATGTGAACGACAAGTAGGAATAATTCTCAGAATGCTTGTGGATTAAACATCTCCGATGACGTTCATTGCCATGGATTTTATCGGGTTTACAAGAAAAGCAAGGATATATGGATATAATTGCGAACTGTTACTACTGATTGTATGCGTGAGCGCACGCTGTCACGGCATTCGAGTGCACACACTCGTGCAGTGGGCAGCCCCAAACTGCCTGACAGCGCGCTGAGTGAATATTCTGCATTATGAAAACATGTAGGCTATGACAGTACACAGGCTACACCGTAACTTAAACGCGGCAGACTTTAATAGACAGTAAAACAAAGGCGGGACACCATAACTGGATGTCGGTACCGTAACTTAATTTAAACATCTGTCTTCCTGTGTGCAGAAATTTGTTTATGTAGCCGTGACAACAAAACGCGTGCATGCGCACCTGTGTATAAGAGCGCTTGCTCCGTGCGCGCCGCGCGCCAACCCGCAAGCCTTGCACATCTGAAAGTCTGAGGAGCCACTCGTGTTGCTACCATAGATATACATAATAAATAATAGACTTAATTACATAATATACTTTATTATGTATATCTATGGTTGCTACTACTCTCCGGCGCCACCATCTTTATTTTGGGTCCGACGAATCGACGCGCATATTTTGCGTCGACGTATTTTTTGTCCCCGTTGTCCCAGCCCTACTCAATACCCATTTGAGCTGTAAAAGCCAAACTCTGGTTGGGCCAATCACATTGGCCCTCATTTATCAAAAGTGCGTACACCAAATTTCCAGCGTACACCTTGCGTACACCCAAACCCACGGTGACTTTGAGATTTATCAATATGGACGTTGGCGTACGGCACGCTCAAATCCTACGCCAGCTCAGGAGGTGGTGTACGCACGTTTGAGTTAGTGCGAAATTCGCAGAAAAACAATTCCTAACACCACAAAACGCACTGACAAGATATGCTATATGACCCACTGATAAAAACCACAACGACAACATTGAGTGCTTATTTTTGTGCAACATGAACGTCAATGTTTAATTTGTGTGACTTTACCAAAGCGTTTGATCTGTAGGCATATGTATTCCTCCAGTCGCGAGCCTGTGCGCTTTACCTGACGTTTCAGGGTTAGGCCCGACAGCTGCGGACTGACTGGGACTAAAATATTTCAGACTGACAAAATAATAAAAATGACCTTCTTCTTTTAAATAATAATAAGATCAATAAAATCGACATTCTTCTTCTGAATAACAAGCGTCATTAAGAATAATAATCATAATAATAATAAGAAGAATCTTACAAATTGTCATGTAGTTATTAATGTGAATGAATCTTACTCCACATCACATCATCATCATCACTGTCGTACACCCCAATACATGTGCCGTGATACGAAATTAAATGCTAATTTTTTCAAAACATGTTCTGTAAAATAATGCATTGTGATAATTTATCATCCAAACAGCTTTAAACTGCTGGAGTGTGCTTCATAACCCCCACACTAATAAGAGTACTCGTAATTTGTGTCCATATTTTGTTTTTGTAGGTGCCTTTAATTCCACTCTTTAAACTCCCAAATAAAACAATTTCGTTTTTTTTCCACTTCCCTGCATGGTGATGGTCTTGATGGGCGCGTCTCAATCATTTCACTAGTTCAGTAGTCAGAGCACTGATCAGGGAGTCAGCCCATTGACTTATGTCCTAATCAGTGCCCTGACTAGTGGACTAAAGAGATGATTGAGCGCGCCCGATCTCCACGTCGGAGAAGTTTCGCTTCTTTGCCGTCTTCTGTTTGTCCATGGCGTAAAATGAGGGCGTGGGGGAGGCGGAGACTTGAATCTATAGGGGCGTGTTATTCTAATGACGATCGTTTTCAGCCGCCGCATTTATCAAGGGCAGGTATTGCGTACACCTGGATTGCAGAGGTGCGCACAGTTTCATAAATCAGGCGGTGAGAGGAGTGTAAGCATAATCTTACGCCAACATATACACCAGTTTCTACGCAAGATTGATAAATGAGGGCCATCGTGTATAGAGTCGGTGGGCGGGGCTTAACATAATAATGGCAGAGTTGCGTTTGCGTGCTTCTAGTAAACACAGAAACTGGCGAACGGCGGTCTTTCGAATCAGCTTTGACCGCGACTCTGGAAGACTTGGAGTTAAGCTTTTCTCTGAGAAAAGAACAAAGAACGGCACTGAAGTCATTCTTAAGAAGGGAAGATGTGTTCGGAGTTTAGCCGACCGGATACGGCGAATGTTTAATCTGTCAGCGAGCTCCGCTTCACCTTCGTTGCTCTGGTTGGTTGTAGCGCTATCCTATCGCGTGCAGAGGGAGTTTGAAAGACAGCCGTTTATCCGCCCCTCAGATTGAGCCGTCAATGGTGAGTTTCCAGACCAAACATCTTGATGTGGGTCCGGCTTGTCAGGCTAGTGAAATGTTTGTCCACTCCTCTTTAATGGCTGTGCAAAGTTCACAGATTTGTGAACAGTATTTGAAAGAAATATGCCTTTTGTGTACATAGAAAAAGTCTTAGATCTTTGAGTTTAACTCGTGAAAAAAGGGGGCAACAACAAAAGTGTTGCGTTTATAATTTTTTTCAGTGTGTGTATATATATTATATAAAAATATATTATATAAAATATTGATTTTATATAAATAAAAATATTTCTTCTTTTTATATAAAATTCTATATATTTAAAGGGCACCTATTATGCAAAATTCACTTTTACATGGTGTTTGAACATAAATGTGTGTTGGCAGTGTGTGTACACAACCACCCTATAATGGTAAAAATCCACCCACGCCTTTTTTTTAATCCCCATAAATCATAAGCAGCGTCTCAGAACAAGCCACATTTCACAGGCCCCGCCCACAAGTGTTGATGGACACAGCCGTATTAGCATAAACCCCGCCCACAGAGAGCTTTACACAGTCGGCCACGTTTATCTCCTCGCATTTTTTCAGTGATCTTCTGTTTTTCGATTCATTTTAGCAGCAGATATAGCAGTATGTACTGTATATTACACTGATTTTACTTTAAAAAAACAGATCCAATATAAACACAGGATTTCTGTACTTGATTTCTGCAAAAGTGCACAGACATAACCAACTGTTTTCATGTGAACTTTATGTGTTTCTGACATAACTGTGTGTGCATTTAACAGTTGAATCGCAGTAACACATGAAAGAGAACTAGTCTACACTGCAAAAATGCTTTTCTTAATTAGTATTTTTGTCTTGTTTTCAGTCCAAACATCTAAAAATTCTTAAAACAAGAAGTATTTACTAGACAAGCAAAAGTAATTGTCTTGTTTTGGGGAAAATAACTCAAAATTAAGAGAGTTTGTGCTTAAAATAAGATAAATAATCTGCCAATGGGGTGAGAAAAATAATCTTAATTCAAACAGAAAACAGGATTATTTCTCTCACCCCATTGGCAGATTATTTATCTTATTTTAAGCACAAACTCTCTTCATTTTGAGTTATT